>NC_133526.1:164132714-164438089 GCF_048544455.1 Silene latifolia
CATACACCAAAGAATAGGGTGTTTGGCCTGTTGATGTCTTTGGAGTTATCCTGTCTGCCCATAGCACTAATGGAAGTTCTTCAGCCCATCTGTCTCGTCTTCTCTTCAGTTTCTTTTTTAAGCAGCTTATGACTACCTTGTTGCTAGATTCAGCCTGGCCATTAGCTTTTGGATATCCAGGGGTGGATGTGACCAGGTTGATATTCCACTCTTGGCAGAATGCTTTAGTCTTTTTCCCCACAAATTGGGTCCCGTTATCACACACTGTCTGTGATGGGACACCATATCTGCAAATAATATTCGTTCTGATGAAAGATATCACCTCCTTTTCAGTTACCTGCCCGAAAGAATCGACCTCGATCCATTTGGAGAAGTAGTCAGTCATAGCCAACATGAATACTTTTTGTCCTGGAGCTACAAGCAGTTTCCCTACAATATCCATGTCCCACTTCATGAATGGCCAGGGTGCAGAAATTGAGTGAAGTAGTTCAGATGGCTGGTTTATTATTGGAGCATGAATTTGACAGGCTTCACATTTTGAACAATATTCCAAGCAATCAGCCCTCAGTGTTGGCCAATAGTAGCCTGTCCTGAGTACTTTACTTGCCAGGCTCGTTCCTCATTTATGGTTGCCACAATGTCCATCGTGTATTTCTTGGAGTACTTGTTTAGCTTCATCAGGCTCTAAGCATCTCAAATATGGTCCAGCCTGCGATATCTTAAATAAAGTGTCATTGATAATAGAATAGGTTGAAGCTCTGTTTTTAAAAGCCCTTGCTTCATGCCTGCCCTGAGGTAATATTCCTTGGAAGAACCAATCATAATAGGGTTTGGTCCAAGAATTATTTTCTTGATTGACATGGCTGACTTGTTCAGTTTTACTGATAGCCGGCTCTAATAAATGAAAAATTGGTATTTTATCAAAAATTACAGGAGTAAAATTTGAACCTAGGCTGGCCAAAGCGTCAGCCTGGGTGTTCGGGTCTCTTGGTATTTGGTCTATATCAAATAAAGCAAACTTAGCGGTAAGGTTTTTTGCATATTCTAAATATGAAATCATTTTTGCATCCTTAGCCGTATAAATTCCCTTTATTTGATTAGCAATTAAAAGTGAATCAGTTTTTACCTTTAGGTTTTGAACACCGAGGTCCAGACATACCTTTAGGCCTGCTATCAGGGCTTCATATTCTGCTTCATTATTGGTAGATTTGAACTCACAGCTTACAGCCTGAGCTATCATGTCTCCTTGTGATGATTTTAGTACTAACCCTAATCCTGTCCCCCTGGCATTCGACGCCCCATCTATGAACAAAGTCCATTCTTAGTCTGGGGTTTTATTTGCTAATTGGTTAATTCTTTTTTCAGCTCAGGTTCTAGGTTAGGGCTGAAATCAGCCACAAAGTCCGCTAAGGCCTATGATTTAATCGCTGTCCTTGGTTCAAAGGTAATATCATATGTACTAAGCTGAACTGACCACTTGGCCATCCTACTTGACAATTCAGGCTTGCATATGATAGATTTTATGGGTAAGTTGGTCCTGACTATGATGGGGTGACACTCAAAATAAGGACGCAATTTAGCACATGACATAATTAAAGCTAAAACATATTTTTCAAGTAATCCATACCTCATTTCAGCATCTAGCAGGCTTTTACTTACATAATAGACAGGATGTTGCTGACCTTCTTGTTCCTTTACCAGGACTGCACTTACTATTGTGTCAGTGATAGATAGATATACTGACAGAGGTTCTCCTTTCTCTGGTTTAGCCAGTAAAGGTGGAGATGACAGGTACGATTTCAAGTCCTGAAAGGCTGCTTCATGCGCAGGTGTCCAATGGAACTGTTTATTTTTTCTGAGCAGGTTGTAAAATGTTTTACACCTTTCAAAGGATCTTGATATGAACCGATTCAGGGCAGCTACCCGGCCTGCCAATTTCTGAATATCTTTGACAGACTTGGGTGATTGAAGTTCCAGGATGGCTTTTATCTGTTCAGGGCTGGCCTCTATGCCTCTTTTTATCACCATGTATCCGAGGAACTTACCTGCAGAGACTCCGAAGTGACACTTTTTAGGGTTGAGTATCATGTTGTATTTTTCCAATATTTGGAATGCTATTTCCAAATGCTTCACATGATCTTCAACATTTTTAGATTTTACTACCATGTCGTCTATATAGACTTCCATGATATCACCTATTTGATCCTTGAGCATCATGTTGATCAGGCGCTGGTACGTTGCCCCTGCATTCGTCAGGTCGAAAGGCATGGCTGTGTAACAGTATATGCCTCATTCTGTAATGAATGCAGTACTTTTCTGGTCAGCAGGGTGCATTTTTATTTGATTGAATCCACTGGAGGCATCCATGAAAGTCAGCATCTCATGCTCTACTATGGCATCTACCATGGCATCAATATGTGGCAGGGGAAACGGATCCTTAGGGCAAGCTTTGTTCAACTCAGTGTAATCTACACAAACTCTCCATTTACCATTCTTTTTCTGCACAACAACCACGTTAGCTAACCATTCAGGGTACATTACTTCCCTGATCATTCCCATATCCATAAGTTTTTCCACTTCCTCGTTAATTATTGCATTTCTTTCAGGTGCAAATTTCTGTCTTTTCTGTTGCACAGGCTTAAAAGATTGATCAATGTTAAGTTTATGTGTAATTACATCAGCACTAATTCCAGTCATATCAAAATGAGACCAAGCAAACCAAGATGATTTATTCTTAAGGAATTTTACCAGTTTTGGCCTGACACAATCTGGGGCGTCAGATCCTACTAGAACATACCTGTCTGGATACTCAGGGTCTAGGATTACCTGATCTGTTTCCATTCTGGGAGGTACTACATAAGTGCTCCTGACAGGGTACGATAATTGCTATGCAAGAGACTTACCTGCCTTGGAAGGCTTGAAGGCCGCTGTATAGCATTCTTGGGTTGTCTTGTGTTCTGCTTTGATTGTGGCTATGCCCCAATCCGCTGGTACCTTGATACATTGATGCTAGGTTGATGGTACGACTTTATCATTATGCATCCAGGGCCTACCCAAGATTGCATTGTAGGATGACAAGCAATCCAGGACTCCAAATTTCTCATAGGATGAGACTCCTTCAACATAAGTTGGAAGATGATTTTCTCCTAATGTGCTTCTGGTTTCTCCACTGAACCCTACTAAAACGCTGGATTTCTTGGTGATTTGATCTTCACCAATATTAATGGCTTTCAGTATATCAAGCATGATCAGGTTCACCGAGCTGCCTCCATCAACTAGGATCCTCCTTACTGCAGCGGTTCCAATCTACATAGAAATTACCAGGCCATCATGATGAACATCGGGAATTCCTACCAGGTCACAATCACTGAAAGTGATTGTCGGGACATGATCCAGTTTGCAAGGTAATATAGTCCTTGGCGTCCTGGCTATCTTTTTTGCTGCTGAACTAGTCAGGCCACAAATTTCTGATCCACCAGATATGAATTTTACTTCATAGATTGAGGGTGGTGGAGGAAGGTTGCGGTCCTGTTTATGCTCATGGTTCTCTTTGCCCTGGTCTGCATTTCTGCCTTTCGTCCTAATCAGGTCCTTTAGATATCCGGATTTCAACAGGTAGGCCACTTCTTTTCTCAGGGTGAAGCAATCATCTGTTGTATGTCCAATGTCCATGTGGAATTCGCACCACTTGAAGTTGTCTCTCCTAGGGTTGGGATTTTCCACCCTCATAGACCATCTGACTATTGATCCCATGTTGTCAAACCTTTGGATCAATCCTGCAATATCAACACTGAAGTTATGCTCAGAAATAGGCGGGCAAACTTTAGCCTTACCTTGATACTCATGTGCCAGGTTGACTTCTGAATGGTCTGGCCTGGAATATGGAGTAGGTCTGTAATTGTTTCCTTTGTTGCTCTTTCTATTGCTTTTCTCATAGTCCTTTGAGCCATTGGATGATTCGACTTTGTAGATTTTGTCTTCTTCCACCCTGATTATGCAAGGGTCTTGACCTGGACATCTTCAAAGGTATGGCAGGGATACTTACTGAGTTCATTGTATAAGTCACTATGAGGTAGTAACCCCTGCCTGAATGCCTCCACTGCTGTTCCAACGTCACACCTGGGAATAAACACTTTCTCCTTATTGAACCTGGCGAGGAATACCCTGAGAGTCTCCTCTGGCATCTGTGTAATCCTGTAAAGATCACTGGACCGCTTCTCTAACTCCCTGCTGGTTGCAAACTGCTGGTTGAAGTTGTTGATCAGGTTGGCAAAAGAAGGGATGCTCCCAGTTGGCAGGTTGATGTACCATTGTAGAGCAGGTCCGGTCAGGGTTGTTCCAAATCCCTTACACATGCAGACTTGCCTGAACTCACTGGGGATAGATGCAGCTAACATTTTCTGTTTATAGAGAGCTACATGATTCTGTGGATCCGTGGTCCCATCATAAATTTTCATAGACGGAATTACAAATTTTTTGGGCAGATCCACTTTTGCTATTTCGTCTATAAAAGGCGAATCAGCATAGCTATCAGGGGCAGCTTCCTCCAAGAACTCCAGGTATCTTCTCGAATTTTTCATTTAGCTTCTTGATTTCCTGGACTACTGCCATCATGATGGCTGCTGCAGATTCATTAGGTTTTTTATTGCTATTGTTTGGCTCACCATCGCCATCAACATTGATAAATTTAGAGCCACTCGGACTCCCAAAAGTGGAGAAATCAATGTTTTTGATAATTGATGCAAATGGTGTTCCTGGCTGGAATCTAGAGTCTGCTCCTTGGGTTTTTCCAATTTTTGTTTCAGAGCTGACTCAGATTTTCTTAACTGAAGGATTTCAGCCTCAGTTTGGGCTACCTTATCTTTCAAGCTTTCCAACTCAGCTATTTGTTGGAGGGCTGCGTTCAATTGTTCTTCAATGGTAGGTTGGGCCATTTTTGTAGGTTATTTGGGTTTTTGTAAGATAAGAAAAAAATATTTTAAAGAGCTAGATGCCCCACGGTGGGCGCCAATTATTTTGAATGGACTTTGCGCAAAGCGAAATCAGGCCAGGGTAGGTCTAGGCAGGGTTAACTAGCTCGAATTAATCTATGAATACGCAGGTCAAGGTACGATATTAGAAAAGTAAAGTAAGATAAATAAACAATAATAAGACAAGGAATTTGTACGTGGAAAACCCTTAAATGGGAAAAAACCACGGGCACCAAGCCAGGAGAGGATTTCACTATAATATCTAGTATTTAGCACAAATGACTATAATATAGCTTGAATATCGTATGGGAGTATTGCTAGAATATTGTGTGTTGCAAATGATTTCTAAGTGCTCCTTATATAGTCCATGCGGAACGGCTGCCGGATCTCTTTCATCAATGCTGAATATTCTGCCTTAATTGCTCGGTTTAATGCGCATTATTGCTCCCTTAATTGATGTCCTTTATTACCAAATCTTCTCCATTAATGCTCTAATTACCATCCGAATATTATCAATAATATAGTCATCTGGTCAAATATCGTCCTGATATTTTGACCGTTGTCCTCTCCATAGCTGGCGCCTGTCTTCTTGTATCCTGGTAGCTTGACGTCCTGATACCCTGATGGTCAGGCCGGGGTAGAATATCATCCTGATGTATCTGCGAATTTCCAGGCCTAACACCAACCGTACACATTTTTTGAAGAAAACCCGAGATTTTAACTGCAATTTTTAGGAAACGTGAGGCAGTTCAAGCTGCTATAACCGAAAAACTAACTAGGCATTTGAAATCAATATCATAGGTTGTGAAATACAAATTACAGGGAAGTTAAGCTATTTTTTTTTTTGATAAGGTAAGGAAACTGGGAAGTTTAGCTATTGGACAGGCCCATAAGGATATGCTGCTAAAGGGATATCTCACCCTTGACATGACAACACATTTAGAGAACAACACAGAAAAAGAAAATCAGGACAGAACGTGCAAAAGCCACAATGAATCAAGTCCTCCAAGCCGTAGCCATGCGTGTAGAGTAACACATGTGAGGCAACAGCTAACTCATAAATCATCTCAACAAGAATTAAAACTCATATCAAGTAATATAATCACAATCTTCTACCTTCTTTCCATAGAAAAGTTCTTCGTTTGCCATTGTCAATCCAGCATGAAGCCTAGCAGTAAACTTGCAAAAGAACTTGCAGGTGAACCTGGTCCTTATTCTATTAAGGTTAAGGTCATTGAGAAAAAAAATGCGCACAGTGAAAATAAGGCACTGGAATTTCAAATTCTAACACTTCAAGATGAAGAGGTAATTATTTAAAGATTACAATTTTAACCTTTAAAAATAATCTACAGTGAGCCAAGGTTAACTATCCATATATTCAGAAATAAATGTTAGTTAACCAGTACATTAGGGTGTATGTTTGTTGTTTACTGAATTATTAAAATGTACATTGTCGCAAAATATTGATGTGCTCTCAGTTGTTTTATTTTGGGAAACCGATATTTCGTTCCAAGTTTAATTAGAAAATGACTGCATGGGACAAAGCTGCATAACCTCCTGTTTAATGACTCACTCGCAGAATTTGAGGATACCATAGAAGATGAAATGGATTACGAAATTACTAATGGCAAGGGGGAGCTGATACCCAACGTAAACTCAGAAACTAAAGATGACGATGTGTATCGTCTAAAGTTCAACATGAAAACCATTGTCGATCGTATTCCGTATCATCCGAAATACGTCTCACTTGCATCTATAAAAAAAAGGGTTTCCCTAGGCGATAGATATGGTGAGTCATGATTTTAGCAGCATCATATTTTGTTAGGAAGATATTTTCAGAGGTTTAAAAAATGAAACAATATAAAAACTTCTAATTGAAAACATGTTTAACTGTAGATGTGATGGGCTTTGTTATATATGTGGACACAAATTGCAAAATTACCAGGCCAAATGGACAAACCAGAGATATCTGTGAAGTCGTCATTCTTGAACAGAGGTGCACCGCTTTGTTAGCAGATTTAACGCTCACTACTACATAGACCTTTGACAGCATAACAATAATAGGTTCTTTGTCTGTAAAGCTCTGAACAGATCATGATAGTAACCGTCTGGGAAGACCATGCTATTGAAGAATGTCGTGGCATTCAGGCAATTGCAGCCTGCTTTCCGGTGATTGGGTTTACGGCCTTAAGGTTGACACACCGAAAAGGTAGTTTCCCATGTGCATGTTTATTTGAGCAATTTAACTTGGCAACTCAGCGCTATCATTATAAATTAAATTCCAATTTTTCCAATGTAGGATTCTCACTCGCATTTACACCAAAGACTTCCATAAATTTAGATCCACAATGCAAAGACGCTGACGAACTGCGTTCTTGGTAACACTTCATGAACTCATAGTCTTTTTAAAGTGTTCCAAATGAGTTCTGCTAAAAAAATTGTATCTCAGGAGTGAAACAAATCACGAACTGCTTGATGATAAGAGCTACCAGGTGTTCCAGGTCAGGCAACCAAACCAGGCGCGCAATATAATTACAGCTGAGCAACTACTTAAGAAAAAGGTGAGCATTCAGATTATTTAAACCAATAAGTTACATTGTTATCTCTGTTTGCAATTAATTATAATTAACAGTCACAGATATTAAGGCTGTTGCACTGTTTGATTTTGCTGACATTGAATATACTTTGGGTTTATGTTACAGGCTAAAGATACTCTATAGGAAGAGAATTAATGGCTGAATGTCCGGCTGAACAAATATAACCTTCCAGATTTGACCTTATACCATGGTTGTAGCAACTGCGGCACTGAAAATTATGAAGACATAGGTGTTGCATATACGTGTCGTGAATGCATGACAGAAAATGTTATTTCCTCACCAAGGTAACAAAAATTTATAGATAAAACATGAAGGTAAATAATTTATTGAAGTTCACGGCAATGACTTCTGTGAATGCAGAATGAGTGTAGCATTTAAGGCAGGCGACGAAACTGGAAGTTATATTTTCAATGCACTAACTGAAAACGCGGAGAAACTACTGGATGTGGCTGCATGCGACCTATACTCGATGCTCCCACAGGTACTTTCCAACAAAAATAAGCGTGCAAATAATTTACCCAATTATTACCTTTTAAATGGTAACTACTTCAAAGTATCAATGTTTGCGATTTACACAATTTAATTAGCACCTGAATTTGCCGGGAGGCGGTTAAGAGGTGAAAAGATAACTATCCGCTATACTGCGCAAGGAAAAGAGGACTATCTTCTACAAATTGTAAGGCAGCTAAGGAACACTACATTTTGCATCTAGGTCGTGCCAGCAACAACACTTTCCATTAAACAGGAACTCGTGTGGGTGCTTCAACAGGTTTCTCTATACTGAAGGCAGACAGGTGGTGGGGGAGCTCAGGTGCATGCCCTCATCTGTAGTCACCGCTGCACATTTTGAAGTTCGGCAACCTAAACTTCCTTAGATTAATAAAGTAGTGAATTGTGCACGGCTCCAAACAATCAAAAACTACGGAAACCAATAAATCTACTACTATAAACTTGAGTGCTATGCGCCTATTTTGGAATATTGTTGTAAGTTGTCATAGTTAACTGGTGCTCTTACCCTGTAATAGTTATGTTTAGACACCGGCTAACTCTTTTGTTGTACTCGTGTTCTCGTTCTTAGTGTGGAACTCTATGTTTGTAATATATACATATGATGTTCACAAAAAGCACGGCTCTATGGTAAATGACAAAATTAGACAAACTTGCTCTACTGATGTACTATCCAAAGAAACAAGAATATAATTGCTCACAAATGATGAACAATACAGGTCAATAAATGTCAAAAATACGTGCGTAGGGATCATATGTATTCCAAGTTAAACATCTACTCAACAGATCTTATAACAACCCATCATACGAAACTAAAGTTAGGAACTGCGAATCATTTAGTTGCTTAGGCCTTTTTCTCTTGAACTATAGTTGAATTCAAACAACCAAGTACCTAATATGGAGTAGATATAATTAGAAACCAATGATGAATATATTTTAGTAGAGAAACAAACTTGGCAAACAGCATATCTTAAACATAGAAGGCCCACAAAGATATAGAAGAACTTCAAAATCAAACTCCTAAATAAGGGTTACCTGCCAATGGACAAGACAACACATAAAAGTAAACTTATACAAGTTATTGTTTATTAGAGACTCATCTGCACCTAGGCATGCACCTAAAATAGCAGCCGTAAGGCCACCTATATGCTAAATGAGAAATTACAAGCAACCTCGTCCACTATAAAGACCAAGTTTTACACTATATCCGCACAACAATGCAACATCTAAATTCTAAGTCTAAGGTGTTTACATACAATCAAAATTTGGTTATTATTAGTTACAGTGATTTCAGATTTATGTTAATTCAAATCCTCTTTTCATTTGTTAAGTTGTATATATGATAATTATGTAGTTGGAAATGAAAAGAAACAGCGAAGAGGGCACGAGAACTTGCAGCTATGCCTGGACCATATTCTCTGACAGTTAAAGTCATCCACAAAATTGAAGTTTACACTTCACTGGTAGATTGCTCACTGGATTACCAGCTTTTGACATTTGAAGATGAAGAGGTCAGTTTAAGATGTCCCGTATATACCCTGTTAGCAATTCATTGTACATTGCAACATAAACAGAATGAGTGACAAATATAAACATATTAGATGAAATATATACTCATCAGTTCGACGTAACCCATTAGCTTAATAGGCTTTAGCTAGGGAGGATTATTAACAGTTTGCCTTATTGGCGGCTATTCTTTGATCCTTATCCGAGGTAAAGGTACATCATCATGTTTGTTTATATTATAAACAAGGCGAATTATCTATCTGAAATTGTATTTGTGCCTGACATCGTTTATGATTTAGGTAATGGTATTCCGTCTCTGTGGACATGGGTTAATATTTCAAACTTAGGATGTTCCGATGAGTCTATTTGGGGTTTGCTTATATTTTGTTGTTGTTCTCCTACAGATTGCATAACAATAACGACTTCATAGAATACATAATCATAGAATTTACTACACCATGTTCTCAATGCATCTCCTAATATATCCCTTTTTAAATTAACTGCACATATGCCACTGCCTATTATAAAATCAATCAATTAATGACAGCCTAAAAACTCTGCAGTGACTGCAGGGAGCCAAATTCAAAATAGTCCTGTACAATGAGTCACTAGCTAAGTTTGAGGATGCTATGGAAGATCAGATGGAATAGGATATCTCAAATGCCAAAGTCAGGCTTATACCCGGCCTAGACTGGGAATATCCTGCTGATCAAGTGTACGAACTTCATTTCAACATTAACACTCATATCAAGCCTGTAATCACTGAAAATACTACTGCTGTTACTAAATACACCCTACTCAGATCTATCCCAAGATTCAGCGCATCCCATGCGCGTTATGGTGAGGCCCTAAGATTTATTTCTTAATTTTAGGAATCCCAAACGATAAACACATTGGAAATGCAGGAAGTAAATTAAAAATCATGTATTTGTCCGCTTGCAGATGTGCTAGGAATTCTCATAGACGTCAACCATAAGGGAAGACTTAAGATGATCAATGGCAACGAACATGATATTTATGAACTGCTCATTATTGATCAAAGGTACATTTAAACTGTAACAGATTTAAAGCCACATTTAGCATTTTGAACTATTGTTTCATTTAGAGGGTACTAGCTATGACATATACCTTCATTTAAGTCGATGTTTGCTGTATTCATGTAGTTCCGAACAGATCATGATAGTAACAACCTCCTAGGAGAAAGCTATTAACGAGTGCCGTAACTTACGGTCTGTAGCGAATTCATTTCCGCTCCTGGGAATTGCAGATATTCAAACAGCTTACCAAAAAGGTAATTGATTTTATTTGTCATTTCGATCAGTGTCCCTACAAATATTGTGATGAGAGATATCTAAAGCACTAACCAATGATAAACATGTAGGATTCTCACTAGCAACAACAGATAAAACCTCAATCAAATTAAATCCATCTGGTGAAGAAGGTTCTACTCTGCGTACTTGGTAAGAATTACGTTCCTCAGTGACTCGTTCAGAAATGCAGAATATCCCTTGCTAAAAACAATCTCTTGTAGGGCCCAACAAAATGAGGAACTACTTGCTGTTAAGGCTAGACACGTCTTTCAAGTGAGGTGCCCAAGGACGGAGAGGATTATAACCACAATCCAAACACTAATCCAGAAACAGGTCTGCATCTTCTATATCATTCATCAGTCAATTATAAATTATGGAATAGTAAACGACATTTATTAAAACACACCTTGCATTTTTTTAATCAATTCCTTTTCTAGATCAAGGATACTATACGAGAAGAGCGCCACTGGATACGTGTACAACTGAACACATTTGGTCCAATTAATTTCAACTTATACATTGGTTGCACCAACTGCAACACACGCAACAATGAAGTTGTTAATGTTTCATATACGTGCCATGTCTGCTTCAAACGAATTGTTACGTCTCCAATGTACCGCATACAGAGTTTCAAATGCATACAAAATTGATCAAACGATGAAAGCTGTCAAAATTTATAATGGCTGACATACCCAAATGCAGGATGAATCTTACATTTGAAGCTAAAGACAACACTGGGAGCTACTTTTTTCACGCATTCATTGAAAACGTGGAAATACTACTCAAAAAAAGTCCGACAGATTTTTACTCGATGTTGCCACAGGTAATCTAAATCACCGATACTGAAGCCAGCACCTTCAAAGTACTGATCTCTTAAAAAAAAAACTTAGTAAATAATGCCTGTGAATATTTATCAATGCAGGAAAGAGAGGAATTTATTGCCCAAGCTAAGAGGGAGCTTAGCAGTGGACCAGTTTACATACAAGTATCCTCAACCCCATGTGTTTTCTTAAGTGATGATCGAGCTGTGGTGTGGATGCTTTAAAAAATATCACACACATAAGCTAAATAACTGCACAAGGACCTTAAGATGTTTTAGTATTTTTGGGTTGCAGCATCACATTTTGAACGCTAATCACAAGATCTCTAAATAAAACCACATCCGCAGCAAAGGCGGAAACCACAAAAGCCAAAGAAAGGAGGTCAAAGTTGCCACCACTGCAATACTAGGAATACAATGTATGTACTTAAGAAGATGCTGCTTTTTTGGGAAAATTAGGTAGATGAACTGAAAAACTAATGCTAGTCATCGGATCTTTTGAAGACTATCAACGCTCATAATTCATGTATCAACTACGATTCAAAGTTAGCGATGACAACTATTCAGTAACAGCATTAATCCTATTAAATTATATCAAGGCCTTAACAAATGAAAGGGAGACCAAACTCAGAAGTCCCTGGTCACACAACTAGCTACTAAACCGAAAATTCCATGCACGGAAAAATATATTCCTCACGGGTGAAATTAAAAATTTAAAATCGATGAATCTGCCGCAAAATTACAGGAACATGAACGCATTACGGGATTACATTATATTGGTGCTATTCAGACCAAACATATTACGAATAATCCAAACAATTATACAACAAATAAAAGATAAGTTACTAATAAATAACCTACAATTAAGAGAAGTTGTTACTGTGCCAACTAACTACTTACATTTCAATGCTAATACTAATACAATGAAATCCACCTAATAAAGTGACATCATGATGAATTGACAGCACTGTACATTGGAATGACTGTTGTGTGGGAAAAGTCAAATTATTTTTGTTTTTAAAAAAAATTTACCTCGTGTGCCGCAGTTGAGTGTGCCGCTTACAAGTTTACATGCAGATTTGTTCAGTTTTCATCATTGCTAATTAATAGAGTTGTGTAACACCCCCATACACCAAGTGCCTTACCAGGTCCACCTAATGTATGGGAATGCTACCATCTCGGGTACCCGAGGCAATGTATATCAAAAGGACCATAAAAGAACGTACTTTATTAAATAAGTTTAAAGCAATACATGTCCAAACCAAAACTGTCAAATGAAAATACAACTATTCCAAAATGCTAAACCAACTAAAGTAAATAATCGTTTAAAGCCACAGCGGAAGACTTCTAAACATCTCGTGGTGACTCAACCCAGCTATCCCATGCGCGTCCATCTCATACCTGTTCACCATCCCCGAAT
The DNA here is from genome assembly GCF_048544455.1 of Silene latifolia. NCBI lineage: Eukaryota > Viridiplantae > Streptophyta > Magnoliopsida > Caryophyllales > Caryophyllaceae > Silene > Silene latifolia. The sequence goes on from NC_133526.1 coordinate 164,145,845, forward strand.
GGATCACCACAGTTTTCAAAACATTTAAACGGGGCCAATTACTCATTACACAAAACACAATATATAAGATACAACACACACATTACCCAAACTCCGTCACAACTCCACACACCTGACTACACACTAAAGTGTGTAGTCCTGCCAGAATACCCATCGCAACAGATATTCCTCGCCCCGAGTGGGGGACCGCACCCGTACCCACCTAGGCCCCGCTCATCTCACCCGAGCGATAACCCATGTTCATTAATATGCACATCCCCTTCTGTGGTGGGTTCCACAGAGGGTGAATCAAGGGCGTGAAGCCACTCTCGCAAGTGACTCCACTCAGCCGAGGGCGCACCTCGTGAACCATAGACAATTATAGAATCAACTATGCAACAAAAACTCCAACACAAAACCAACATGTTATAGATCAATAACAAACACAACCACCATCAACATTTATGTAACCAATAACCGAGTAGGGAAACCCTACCTGGAATAAGCAATCGCGAGATCGTCACAAAGCAGCTAATCAATATCGCTCCTCTACGAAACATCCTATTGTGGGAAATATCGGTATACTTCATCAAGAATTCGGATTATAACGAAATTATAATTATGAAAATACGAGTCATAAATGAAATTACATAAACAAAAGGAGTAGTGATTAGAGTCAACCTTTGGTCCTAGCAATTTGGCATAAGAACAATATCGAGATCGATATTCTCCTAATCGTTGCACCCAAAATGTTTTGAGAAATGCCTATTTTCTTTGCTAGAATAAATCCCTAATTTCTTATGAATTTTAGGGTTTGTGTGATGTGAGAATTAGGTCAAAAATTAGGTTAGAAAAATAATTCCCTTCTCCCTCTTTAAACCGTGTAAATGGGAGTGAATTTGGGGAAGATATTTTTCTTCCTCTTTTTCTCCTTTTTCGGTTTTGACCAACCACCAAAAATAAGGAGAAAATCTTCTTATTTTTGGTTGTTCTCAAAATGTATAAAATGTGTATTATTTATCAATTGTCATATATGTTGTCCCGTATTAATAAGTCCACACACAACAGTTTGTAGTCAATTTATTAATACCGGTCTATCAACATTTATTATGACAATTTCGTATAATATATACATTAACTATAAATATCGCATATTTATAATTTGCTAATTAAATATAACCGCTTACGTTTAATTATGAATTAACATCTTAAATCGTTTAAGCTAACATTATATACATTAATTAAATATAACAGTTTATATTCAATTTACGAATTTAACAATTAATTCGTCTCAGCTGGTATTATTTAATTGTATTAAATAATCGACTCATCATCACATTGACTAACAACCTTTTAGACAAATACATAGACTAACCTTTTAGTCATATAAGGCATCAATGTGATTACATTTTCATACAATCACATCTCTCAAACACATCCTTTAGGTGTGACTTTTAGGGACCAGTTGATCACCGCCATCGGTATGATAATAACATTAAACTTCTAGCAAGCCAACCGTTATTAAGTAAACGTTAATCAACTGATAAAATACTAAGTATACCCTTCTGAACCTATAAGAGATTTATATACGTTATCACACTAACTGTGGAGGACACAAGCTCCAACACCTACTATAATCACATAACATACAATTACCATCTAATACAACATTATACTCCCAAAACTCCCAATCTACCCAATTAGGGTTTTAAACAAAATCAACGAAACGGTATAAAAATCATACAAGGATCTTACCCACGACACGAGGAACTCAACGGCGTAAAGAACACGACGATCCGACAACCTTGGTCTTTGGGATTTGATAGTAACGCGAAGAACAAAAGCAACGTAACTGTTTTCTCTCTTGAAAGGTTTTTTAGAAAAGATAAAAGTATTAAGGAAGTGACGGAAAGCTTAAAATATTAATCACGCGTTACTAACAAAACCAGGCTAAAAAAACCCGCAAAACCAACTTACTCGATCGAGTAAGTAACTTACTCGATCGAGTGACCTTTACTCGATCGAGTCCCCAACTTACTCGATCGAGTACCTATCAGCAAAACACTGTTTCGTAAACGAAGCATACTTACTCGACAGAGAAAGCCCCACTGATAGAGTACCCATAGACATAGAAAACCATAGTATTACACTCTTCCCTCCTTAAAAAGAACTTCGTCCCCGAAGTTCAACTCGTACTCAAAAACAAAACATACTAACTCGACCACGACACAATAACGTAACTAAAAACCCAAAACAAAACACCCAACCAAAACTCAAACCGACTCAAAGTAACTACTAACTATACCAAAACTAACATAAACCATACCAAAACCTTATACGATCACCTCCTATCCCCCTAAAAGAAATATGGTTACGTCACCGTAACCACACATACCTGATCAAAAAGAGACGGATACCGCTGCCTCATAGCCTCTTCCGCCTCCCAAGTAGCTTCCTAAACCTCATGATTAGACCATAGAACCTTAAGCAACACTGTTTCCCTGGACTTAGTTTTCCGAACCTTACGATCAAGAATCTGTTTGGCACCTCAAGATAAGAGAAGGACGCATCCAACTCTATGTTCTCCACCTTTAGGACATGTGAGGGATCGCTCACATACTTCCGTAACTGAGACACATGAAACATATTAGCACACGATCCAAAGCCGCTGGTAATGCTAACCGGTAATCAACCTCTCCCACACGATCCAAAATCTCTTATGGTCCGATGAACTTCTGGCTCAGCTTCCCTTTCGTACCAAACCTCATAACCCCACGCATAGGAGACACTTTTAGTAGAACCTTGTCCCCAACCTGAAACTCTATGTTACAGCGATGTAAGTCTGCATAACTCTTTTGTCGATCCTGGGCCACTTTCATCTTTTTCCTAATCAGCTTAACCTGCTCTATCATCTCCTATACCATATGTGGTCCTAAAACCACTTCCACAGCTCTATCATCCCAGCAAATCGGACTCCTACATCTCCTCCTATACAAAGCCTCAAACGGTGCCATTCCAATACTGGTGTGATAGCTGTTGTTGTAAGAAAACTCAATCAGATCCAACCTAACCTCCCAGCTACAACTAAAATCCATCACACAAGCCCTCAACATATCCTCCAAGGTCTTGATAGTTCTCTCTGTCTGCCCATCTGTTGCAGGGTGAAAAGCAGTACTCATTTTCAAGGTAGTTCCCATCAGATCCTGCAACTCTCGCCAAAACCGTGATATGAATCTCGCATCTTGATCGGATACAATATCCTTAGGCACCCCATGTAACCGAACCACATGATTTATATAACCCAAAGCTAACAGTATCTTAGTCCAAGTATCCTTCATCGGAACAAAGTGAGCTGACTTAGTCAAACGGTCAACTATTACCCATATCATGTTGTTACCCTACTGGCTCCTCGGTAAACCCACTATAAAGTCCATAGCGGTAGATTCCCATTTTCACTCAGGTACCTCAAGAGACTGAATCTTACCTTGTGGTCGTCGCTGATCTCCCTTGACCCTCTGGCATGTCAAACATCGAGCCACAAACTCAGCTGTTTCCTTCTTCATCTTAGGCCACCAGAAAGTCTTTTTCAAATCTTTATACAACTTGTCACCACCTGGATGTAATGAATATGGTGTGCAATGAGCCTCTGTCATGATTATCTTTTTTAACTCCTCATCATTTAGAACACACCATCTCCCATCAAACCGAACACTCCCATCTGTATGAATAGAGAACCGTGACACTGTCCCTTTCTCTACTCCAGCTCTCCACTCCTCAATCTTAGGATCCAATACCTGCTTTCTGCGAATGTTATCATAAAGATCTGGCTCCACTGTCAAGTCCCCTCTAGCATCCCCTTTTTGTATCACATGTATCCCCATCTTCCCCACCTCATCTCTCAACCTCATCAAAGACATAGCTGTGCATAGACAATGCACACTCTTTCTACTCAACGCATCAGCAACCACGTTTGCTTTCCCTTCATGGTATATGATATCCATGTCATATTCCCATATATGCTTCATCCATCTCCTCTGTCTCATGTTCAGCTCCTTTTGAGTAAAGATATACTTGAGACTCTTGTGATCTGAAAACATCTTGAAGGTCGATCCATAAAGATAATATCTCCAAATCTTGAAAGCAAACACAATTGCACCCAACTCTAGATCATGTGTCGGATAGTTCTCCTCATAAGGCTTCAATTGCCTAGAAGCATAGACAATTACTTTCCCATTCTGCATCAATACACATCCCAAACCATTCTTTGAAGCACCTGTATATACCTCAAAGTTCTCACACCCTTCAGGTAATGCTAAGATTGGAGTTGTGGTCAAACGCTCCTTTAATGTTTTGAACTTCGTCTCACAACTTTCATCCCAACGAAACCTGTTCTCTTTCCTCATCAATGTTGTCATAAGTCTGGCTATCTTAGAAAAGTTTTTCACAAACCGACGATAGTATCCTGCCAAACCCAAGAAACTCCTGATCTCTGCCATATTCTTTGGTGCTTCCCACCTAGTGACTGTCTCAATCTTTGCCGGATCTACAGCTACACCATTCTTGGAAATCACATGCCCTAGAAAGGCAACTTCCTCTAGCCAGAACTCACACTTAGACAACTTTGCATATAGCTGATTGTCACGCAAAGTCTGCAACACCAACCTCAAGTGCTCCCCATGCTCCTGTTTAGTCTTGGAATAGACTAAGATATCATCTATGAACACCACCACAAACTAATCCAAAAACTGACTGAAAACCCGGTTCATCAAATCCATAATCACTTCTGGTGCATTAGATTAACCCAAACGGCATCACCACGTACTGATAGTGGCCACACCTCGATGTAAAAGCTGTCTTTGGTATGTCTTCATCTCGAATCCTCACCTGATGGTAACCTGATCTCAAATCAATCTTGGAAAAGACTGCTGCCCCACTCAACTGGTCAAACAGATCATCTATCTTTGGCAAAGGATACTTTTTCTTCACTGTAACCCTGTTTAGCTCTCTGTAGTCGATGCATAACCTCATACTCACATCTTTCGTCTTCTTCACAAACAGAACTGGTGCTCCCCACGGCGATACACTAGGTCTAATGTATCCCTTATCCAGCTATTTCTTCAGCTCCTCCAACTCCTTGGGACCCATGCGGTATGAAGCCTTTGAGATTGGTCCCGTCCCCGGTTTCAGCTCCACACTGAAATCTATATCCCTCTTTGGCGGCATACCCGGTATATCTTCTGGAAAAACATCTGAAAACTCTCCCACCACTGGTATCTGAACAACTATCGTACTCTCCTTACTATGGCTAACTGAAAAAATTGATGGCACCTATTAAGTGCATCCGACCAAAGAGGAAATAGCTAAAAGGTTCACGGTAAAAAAACCAACACGGAATGGCTAACGGAAAAGGTAAACAACATTAAAAAGATTTCTTGTTTTCAAGAGTATTGAACTCAACTACTACAGATTAAGGTTTCTGATTGTAAGATAGGGCTTATGGGTTCGATTTTGGGTTTTCTGTGCTCTTATTATGGAGAATTACCTATTTGTGTACTTTTCGTTTAACAAAATTATGTTCAAGCTAATAAATACGGTTTTTTTATTTGCCAATATACATTGCAATACATTGTACTCTACCATCTGTTTATGCTATTATGATTTAGAGGCCTATACGCTTTTTATCGCATATAGATTTTTGGGATATACATACAATGTAATCGGCAATAAAAGGGTATACGAAGTCAAACGAAACTAAGAATGTCCCATGTCCAAACATCACAAATATTTTTTATAAATATATTTATCAAGTCGATCAATTATACATGCAAAACTATCTTGGGGTACCGTGCGCAACGCGCACGGTGCAACCAACTTGTATAGCTAAATGAACTACTCCTATTTAATATTTTTAGGGATTTGGATTGGTCTCATATCATATAAAGCATATTGTTGTCTGCAAATAATAATATTTTTGATTGCAATCTATGGTTTCGAAGAAAGACAGGAACGTCCCAGCGGCATAATCTAATGTCCTGAAGAGTAAATGGGATGGAGGAAGTAATAGTAAGAAAAAAGTAATATGATGAGCAAAATATAATATAACCACCATTCTAAGAATGAGAATACAAGGTGACAACTGAGTTGTTGCAATAACAAGGAAGTTACAAATGGAAACATGAATACACTTGCCTTAAAGCAACAAAAATCTGATAAGTATAAACGACATACAATTAAGATGAGCCATCTTGGAGGTTGAAATTGATATTAGTGTGTGTGATTACAAATAGAACATATTAACAATGAAGCATAGCTTTCATACATTCCATGCTCATAAATTCATCATCCAACAATAATAATACATTACCCTACTTCCTAATTAAGTTTATATACTCTGATCAAATCTCAAATCTCAAATCTCAAATCTCAAATCTCATACAATTTTAATGGTATTCCTAGACGAAGGTCATCTAGACACCATCAAGAAGAATAATAGTGTAATTTTGACAAAATATTTCTTATGTTTCTATGACATACTAATGCTGTCATTGCTTATCGAGTTCAATCAGCAATCAATATCTTTAACTCCCATAAGCAAAAAATTAAAAAAGTCACTCATACGTCTAATATAAAATTCTGAAAGTCTACATTTTGTCAACCATGAATCCCAAATCAACGAATCGTTATGTTCTCCTCCGATGGCCTCGCATGTTACTGCAATCGAATGATTTAAACCCTAAATCTTGAACACTGTCTAGTTTTCTCTAGTATGCATAATCCTTGTAATTTTATCATCAACTTTTAATACAATATCACCCCTAGTCTAATACAATTTCAACCCTCATACACTCTAACCTCCCTTAATTCACTCTTCTTATGGTTTTATTACTATCAGGGCCGGCCCAGAGGGTGTGCAACCCGTGCGGGGGCACAGGGCCCCCAAATTTTAGGGCCCAATTCTGTTGTAAAAATCAAAATATATATAAATAACGATGCATTCTTATGCAATACCACACTGGTGGCTTAGTGGTGACTACATTAGACTCCGCAGGAATGATCCGCGTTCGAATCCCTCTTTGGGAATTTTTTTGTTATTTTCCATGTTGAGGCCCGCTGGATGTAGCTTGCCTTTTTCTACACCATAATGGCATATAATTTGTGGCCTCATTTATTTTCTCTCGTCCTAGTCTAGTTCCACCCGTAATTCTCCTTCTCTACGTCCTTGGTGCTTTTTACTTCACAAGTTTTCATTTAAAACAAGTATATTCGTCTTAAATTGAAGACGGGTCAAGTAGTTGGATAAAATAAAATCAGAATATAAAAGGAAAAGTAACAAATTTGCTTATATGCACACGTGGGATGATATACTTGACCCATTTTAATAGTCTTTAGGTGAGACTATTTTTTTTTCTTTTCCTAGTATATTAAAAAGGAAATTCTGATTCCAATTACATAATTGTAGTAGTACATAAAATTTTCAATTGAAATCTTTTTAAACTACAACTATGAACTATAACATTATAGTATTTTTTATTTGGCTTCGACAATCATATTGTCTTCGAAATTTTGTCAACGACTCTAACTCAGGGCCCCATTGTACATTTTCGCACAGGGCCCCTAGAACCTCAGGGACGGCCCTGATTACTATATGTGATACAAGCTATATTGTTGCTGTAATCAAAGATAGAGAAACAGAGGAAGGTAGTGACTCACCAAAGTTTTTACTTTGCTTGGCAGAGTAACTAACTCTTATGCACAGAATACTAAATCTCACCATCTGAAGCCACAACCAAGGTTAGAGTTAATTAACAAACGGTTAACTAATCATGGTTACAAGAAATATAGACACCTCAATAATGCCCATGGTAATCCCAACGGACTTATGGAAGAAGTACAAGCATTAGCACAAAAATAAACATTAGAAAAACATTAAAAGCAACATTATCTCACTAAAAAAGCTCTCGCTTCTCTCTACCATTTCCTCCCCCATTAAGAAACCCTAGATCTACTGCCACCGCCATCCTCTTGACCTCCCTTTCGCCCCTCCGGCGCCGCCGGAAATTCGGCTTATCTCCGGCGGCCTCAAACGCTTGACTGAAGTTTGTTTCCCTCCTCTTCCCGTTTTCGACCCACCTTTCTTCTGCCTCTATTTATTTAGATGCTCAGAGCTTTGGTTTATGGTGTTCTGTCGTTTTCGGGCTTCTTGCATCTTTCTTTGACTGCCTAGTTTTAATATGACGGTTCGTTTCCTTCGTCTTTATCTGTTTTTTGAAGGGTTGATGTAAGATTTGGTTGTGTCTGGTTTTTTTCCCAGGGGTCCGAGTCCGAATTTACCTTGTTCCACCGCCTTTTTAAGTCCTCAAGCTTCATTTTTCTGATTTGAGTTGTTTTCTGATGAATCAATTTCGGGGTTTTGAGTTCCTGTTGGTTTTTAGATGCTGAATTGATTTGTGGTTTCTAAGTTTATGTTGTTTCAAGGTGCTTTAGTTCATTCAAATCACAACACAAATCTTTATCTCAAATGCTTTATTTCTGGTTGTTAATTTTGATCTATATTGGTATTTACATATCGGCTGTTGGTTACATCCGTTTCGTTTCGTCATCCAAGGGTTTGGTGTCATGGAGGGACTTGTGTGTTCCGAGTTTGTCGTGCTCCGGTGTTTGGTTTCTGGTGGGTTCTAACTCCTTCAGGGAGTTTGGCTGCAGCTACATCTTTTTTGAACTCAGCTATTTCTTGGTTTCCTCCTTATGTGGGGATGTCCTGTTTCTTAGAGGTTGTTGGAGGTGGTGTCTTTTCTGTATGTTTCACTTTGGTCGAGTGTTTGCCAGAGGTCGTGTGATTGGGTTGGTGTTGTGTGGATGGGTGGTTGTAGTAGCTTTTACTCTTTGCTTTAACCTTCTTTCACCTACTTTGCTTAAGTTTTCGTAGTTGGTTTTTTAGAGTTTACCTTATTTTACCTCTGTACTTAAAATATGTCGTCTTTTTCAACTTTTTCTTCCTTTTCCACTACCGAGTTTTTTGAGTACTTTAGGTATTGTATTAGTATTAAACACAGATTTTTGCACTTAATGGATTGTATTTGAGCACGTACCCCTGTTATCGTAATAAAATTAGGGTCATCATCAGAATCTTTCGTGGGTTGATTTTGCTCGTTAGCTCTTCTCTTCTCAAAGGCCCTTATTTTAAAAAAAAACAAAAGGAGGCAGACACTCATTTTTTTAGGGGCAAAAATTCGCTTTTTGCTATAAATAAAAATTAAAACTTAATGTTATTATAAATAAATCAGTATTATAAACTTACTTATTAATCAAGTGCTTAAAAGTCTCGCTTGGTTGATTATGTAAAGAGTCCAACCAGAAAACTTTATTCCTTGTCGGCATGATGGCTGCTAGCACCCAATGAGTCCTACATCAAGAGACATCATCATTATTAACAAGTACATATATATATTAGCTATGAAAATGCAATTGTAGGGGGAAACGTAATATTAATTTGTTTATTACCCTTTTTCATTATAAGCGGCAAAAACCAGCTTCTTGGTTGTCGCCAATTGCTGAGCAATATAATCTACCCGTTCTTCGAACGAGAAATCCGGAATAAATAAAGATAAAACATAGGGGCACAGGAATCCGTATTGATCACCTGTAATCCTATTCTCGGGGATCACTCTGAATTTCAATATCCTACATTATTACGGTATTAATTCCGGTATTTAAAACACTATCTAGTAGTCAGAATATTAGAATATGAAATTATTTATTAAGAAACTTACTTCATCCAAACAAATAGGTGTTGGACATCAATCTGGTCTAGGCCAGCCCAAATGGCTAGCATATCCCATGATAGAAGTGCTTGGCGCTCAACCCCTAGAATATCCTCCTCGAGCGGAATAACTATCAATTGCTTGGTGGCTATGCGATGGCCAACCTCCTCATGCAGTTTCCTCATCGTCACTGTTCTTACTTTTTGCATGTAATCCTTCCGAGTATATTGTGTGGAGTTTAAACTCCTAACTTCTTTCAGGTCCGGGAAAGAATGAGTCTTTGATTTTGTGCTACTACCACCAGCCTACACATGTAGTAGATAATTAAAATAATAAAAAATCCAAAGGTAACATATCCTAGTTGGAGTAATAAAAATAAAAGCGTACTTAATTAAATACCTCGTCAACCTGCTCTTTCAATGATGAGGTAGTAGTAGCAGGTAAGACTGGGGACTTAGGCTTATCAGTCTTTTTTGTCCCCTACACAAAATTACCATGCTTTTTATAAATACAGACAAAATATAAATAAAGGGAGCGAGGTTTTTAAAAAAATGGAGAAGTTAATTAAATACCTCATCAAGTTGTTGTCTCGACGAGGTCGTTGGCATGTCTGTGGACTTAGGCTTATCCGCCAAAGCCGGCTTTTTTGTTCCCTAAAAAAAATAAAATAACATATAAATTTACCATATAAAAACATTCAACAATTAAAAATTTAACATATATATAAAGGTATTTCTTCTAACCCCAACTGCTTTCCACTGCTGAGGCGGAGACGGCCGAGCCAAGTAGATGTGAGTTTAAGGCCATTGGATGAAACTTCCAACCGCATCTCCTAGAATGGTAATGTCGTCACGAACTGGGGCAGGCAGTTGAAAGTTTTCATGGCCAGGAAAGACTGTAGTTATCTCTACTTTGGTATGATTCGGCAAAAGTTTTTCGCCATGAACTACGATTTCATTCGCTGCAGATTTGGTGTGCATTTCTACGAGACCCCGACCAACACGCACATGTGGCTTTTCGGTTTTAGGGTCAGCAAGAATAACTGGCCTCTTGTTTACGGCCTGAAGAATATACACATACATTATTATATCCCAAAATTTAATAGAATTCATATAAATTTAACTAATTAAACACTTCATGCATACCTTATCGAAAACAGGAACCGACTTGAAGGGGATGTATCTTTGTTTTCCATCGATCGTCTTCTCAAGTTGCATCTCCTTTTCGGACCCATTATTTACCTAATAAAATTAACCAATGGCACCATGTCGGGTTATAGCATTAGAGTTGGCGGGAACACACCCCCGATCTTACCTAAAAAAAAAAAAAGAAAAATAAGGAAGTATTAGGTACACGATCGGCTTTAGTTGTTACAACTTCAGAAGCATTATTAGGTACCTGATCTTTCTGAATCTCGTCGACCGATACTTCCTTCTCATGTATTGCCAAGGTAGTAGCGGCCTCTTGACCATTCTGTTGTACCTTATTATTACCCCCTTTAGAAATGACATCCTCCATCATCTTCACTTCTTCTTCGGGAAGCTTGCCTCCAGCATTCAGCTTTAGTAGTACGTGTTCCGGGTGTGATTACGGAGCAGTGTTGTTACCATGTAAGTTTTGTTGAATGATGACTTTGCTTGACTCTTCCTTTCGGCCTCTCCTGAAACAATGAACAAACTGAGGGCTCGGCTTGGTACCGAGCGTACTCACTCCGACGCTCAAGTCAGTAAACTTAAAGGGATTAAGTTGTGTGATACTTGGCAAAGTGTATTGTAGAGAGATAAGGGAGTTTTTACCAGATTAATAGTGAGTTTAGGTTATATTTCGGATCCTTTTCTCGTTGAGAGAAGTGGAGTATTTATAGACTTTCACCTTTTGTCACGTGGTGGCCAAGTGGCCAAGTGGCTAGCAGGTGGAAAGACCGTTCTAACCTCGGCCGATGGACCCATGGCAAGCCGGTCGAGGGGTCTTGGATATGAGTACGCGGATATGTCTCCCGGCTGGCTGATTGACCAGCCGAGACCCAAGTGACAGGCCGACAGGTTGAGTCGGCTAGGCTGTCTAATACGTTGACTTGCTGTGGATATCTTTGACCTTGCTCAATATGTTGACTCGGTCAGCGGGTGCAGAATATGCCCCATCAATTTGCCCCCAGCGTAGTCTATGCCGTGGTATGGACCTTCGATGAGTGTTGAGCGTATTCTGCGCAAGTTGAATTTTCTTCCCCGGCTATTTCTTCCTCGGCTTGGTTCTGCTTAGGCCGTATCATATCATATCCCCCCTCCACATGGATGTGTAATGGACATCAGATGTGGAAAAGAAAATGGCCCTGGCTGAGACCGGGGTTGAGAGTGCCGGAGCTTTTGAATGCCCCCGGCCGGTGCTGCCAAGCTTGGTTTGAACAGCGGGCCGTTTGGCAAGTAGATACCAAGGAGCGTGTTGAAGAAGATACGTCGATTGGCATTCTGTCAAGGAGCGTGTTGAAGAAGTTTTGTAAATGTTTGTCGATTGACATTCCATGGCTGCATGCTTGACACGTGGCTCGGCGTTGATTGGTTGACGCTTCATGGGCTTTGCCCTGATTGGTCCGTTTCATGGGCTTTGCTCTATAAATAGAGCAGTTACCCTCCGATTTTGGCCACCAAAATTCATTTTCTGAAAAAAAATTTCTTCTCTCTAGCTTTCTTCGACGAATCTTCTCTCTAGTCTTCAAAGAGTTACTCGGCGTAACACTTTTCCAAGGTAAACAAACAAAATTTTTCAGCTTTTATTTGTCACGTTTTTGTTGTCATTATGTCTTCCGATGATGCTGGACCCAGTACTTCTGCGCCGGGGGGCTCCCCGCCGCGTCCTGATGAGGAGGAGGCGCTGGCCGTCACCCCGATAGGGTTTGGGGGCCCCAGGTCTCCTTCTCCTGAAGTTGATCCAAAATTTTTGGAGAGTTTTGAGGAGGATGATGATGAAGGGACCCATTCTGAGGGTACTGATGATGAGGCGACCCCTTCTGCCGTAGAGAGGCCGCTTGTTTTGCATCACGGTGATGCCTGATCGATCGGTCGTAGTCGTGCCTGGACAAATAAGTTTGCTAGCTGCTCCGGTTCTGAGCTTTTTGAACACCATTACTCCTTTGGCAGGGAGTATAGAATTGTTATTCCCGGGAAGGTCAGCGGTCGGTCTTTGCCCTCCCAAGGGTCAGATCGGCGTATACATCGACACCTGGAGTATGGGCTTCGGTTTCCTCTGAATGAATACGTTATGGCCATAATTAAAGCCATGAATGTCGCCGTGGCCCAACTGCATCCGTCGGCCATCAGGACGATTGTTGGTTTTGTATGGTTGTGTCTTTTCAAAGGGGAGGCCCCAACGGTGAACCTCTTCCGCCGGCTCCACCATCTTAGACAGACTACCCAAGCCGGCTCTGGGTGGTACAGCATACAGACTGAGCCGGGTTATATCACCGTCTCTAAGCTTACTTCTTGCAAGGACTGGAAGGGGCGGTGGGTATACGTTGAGGTTCCGGAGGATTATCCACTGCCCCGGTCCTTTTAGCACCGTGTCAACTTGCGGTGTGAGAATCGGGGGGAGCGTGAGAAATATGTCTCCCGGAGTAAGCTTAAGATGGACGCCATCAGGGTCCATCTTAATGAGGACGAAAAACGGGCAATGAAGCTGTTTGAGGCTGAGAAGGATAGGATGCCAAAGGGATGGATGCCCCCGACGCAGATCATTCTTCAGGATGAGCTGCTCTGCCGCGTCGGCCTCATACCGGCCCTCGAACAGGGTGAGTGGGGTCGGTGTGAGGCCCATCTTTGCTTTTTATGTTTCTGTTTTTCAACCTTGATTTATTTCTTTTACTTAACTCCTGCTTCGTTTCTTTTGCAGATCGTTTTGGCCCGGATCTGTCTGCGGATACCCTCAAGAGGTTGGGACTCGGCGAGGACAGGAGAATTGTTGAGCTGCATCCTAAAGCTGAGGCACGTGATCGCAGACTAGCCCCTAACGAACTCATGGACCAGAAGTTGAAGGCATTGAATACGGGGGCGGCTCGGAGGAAGATCGCCGGTAACGTGCCGTGCCGAAAGCCAAAAGCAACGTCTACGACGGCGACGGCGTCAACTTCAGTTCAACCTTCAATCCCTGCGGTCCAAAAGGAGAAGGTGGTGGTCGTCGATATTACCGATGAGGAGGTCACCGTTGCAGAGGAATCTCCTCTTTTTCGTAAGAGAAAAGAGACAGCGTCTGCTGCTGCCGCTGCTACTGCTACCGAGGCCGGCAAAGAAATGGGTCCTCCAACCAAGAAGGCCAAGCCTGGTACAGATCTAACCTGTGGCTCAGATTTAGCTGGTTCATTAGGCGTTCCTGATGACAGGCTCTCTGGCATGTCAATGAATGTTGACATGGATGCTTTGTCCGAATTTTTTGTAGATCAACCGCCGCCGTCTACCGGTCCCTCTGAACGTCGATTAGAGAAGCGGTCTGTGCAGACGGGTGATAAGGATGCCGCCGTCGTCTCCTCCTCCCCGAAGCCTTCCCCTGCCCAAATTAGGAAGATGCTGGCGAAGTGGGCTGACGTGGCCGGTGCTCACATTATGGAGCAAGAAAAGGTCATGGCTGAAGCTGCCCCTGCGCTTGAACGGCTTAGGCTTGAGCTTGATGCTTCTAAGCAAGAGGCCGAGAAGGCGAGGAAGGACTTCCAGGCCGCCGAAAATGATTTCCTCGCTGAACGAAAGCTCAGGGAGAATGCTGAGAAGGCGGTCCTAGCCGAGAGGGCCAAGGCTGAGGCTGCGGAGGCTGACGCCGCTAAGCTGCGGGAGGAGCGGGATAAGCTTCAGCCCGCATTCGACTTTGCTGTTGCTAAGAGGGAAGAATGGAAGTCTCTGTACACGGCTCAGGCGAAGGCGCACAGGAACACAAAGGCTATCCTCGCCCAAAGGGAGGAGGACATTGAGACGCTCCAAACTGACGTCATCCCTAACATGTGCGCCCAATACCGGGACCAGGCCGAAGAAGCTACCAGGGAAGTAATCAGAGAGCTCTTTCCTGACGGCTCCTTCCCGTGGCAAAAATTCGACCAGCTGCTTGATGATAAGGTGGCTGCTGCGGATGCAAAGGCTGCGGAGGAGGCAGAGGTGAAGAAGGAGAAAGAGGAGGCTGCGGAGAAGGCGGCCCATGCTGAGAAGGTGAAGGCGGCCAGGGAGGAAGCTGAGAGGGCAAAGGCAGCTGAAGCTGCCAAGTCGGCTCCTGAGTCGCCCATCGATGGTGATGCTTTGCTGCTCGCTGCGATGATGATGAGCGAGGCATAGGGAGATGGGCGGTCGTCACCGGATTCACCCATCTCGGATAGCTTCACTGTCGGGGCCAACTATTGAGCCTTTCCTCCCTGCCATCTTTTGGCACTTAATGTCTTATGTCTGTAACCTTTTGCTGTTCCTTCTCTTTTTGTAAACTCTTGGTAGGTTGTGTTTAGGCTATCCCAATGGGGACGGCCGTCGACTTCTTTCTTGTATTACCTGTAAATACCTTAATAAGAGTTTGTTTATTTTGCCTCCGGCTTGGCCGAGGTCTTTATCTCATTTTCGTCTGAGTTGTCTTCTTTCGTTATTAATTGAGCGCTTTTTTTCGTTTCTACCTTCGGCTTGGCCGAGGCAGTTAGAATGCGTATCTCAACTGTACTTAACGTTTTTAAACATGTTGGCGTGTCGGTCGCTTCCTCCACCGCCCGAGGCGGTCAGATTTGCGTTTCCCAACCGCCGTTGTGAACATGTTAGCGTATCGGTCGTTGTGTCCCCGTCACTCTCGGTCTGGCCGAGGCAATCGGGGTTACTGGCGCGACAACGTTCGATCTGTAGACGTGTTGATCGCTTCCTCTTTCACTCTCGGTCTGGCCGAGGCGTCCGATTTGCGTTTCTCAACCGTACTTATACGTTCCTAAGCATGTTGATAACTGCTGTGGGGCAAGTCGCGTTTCCTTCGCCACTCCCGGCTTTGGCCGAGGCAACTGAGTTTACGTTTTGACTGCTGTTGTAAATATCTTGGTATGACTATGGGAGGGACACTTCATTTTGGTAGAAAAGTCGGAACATTCTTCCTTAGATATAATCAAGCGTTGGGGTGCCCACAACGGTCTCGGACACCTCCGCCGCTATACGAAGTATTTTCTAAGATTGTCGGTGTTCCAGTGGCTCATTAGAGGCACTCCCTCCATGTCTCGTCACGGTATGTACCGGCCTCATTTCTTCAACCACTTTGTAGGGTCCTTCCCAGTTGGCCGTCATCTTGCCATGGATGTTTCCTTTGTTGGTGGCGGCTGACTTTCTTAGGACTAGATCTCCTACTCTTAAGTCTCTTTTGTGGACCCTACGGTTGTATGCTCTTCTCATTCGATTTTGATATACTGCCAAGTTAAGCCGTGCCGTGTCTCGGCTTTCTTCGACCAGGTCTAGGGAGACTCTCAGGCCTTCCTCATTCTCGACTGGGTCAAAGGTTTGCCTTCTGAACGTCGGCACCGATGCTTCAATTGGCAGGACGGCTTCAGACCCATAGACTAGGTGGAATGGACTGTACCCCGTTGCTTCTTTCTCCGTGGTTCTAAGGGACCATAGGACGCCGGGTAGTTCATCAGCCCACCTTCCCTTTAGATCTTCAACTTTCTTTTTCAGCCCGTTTAGGATTGTTTTATTAGTCCGCTCGCCGCCCGTTGCTCGAGGGTGGCGGACGGAGGAGTATGCAAACTTGATACCGAGCTCTTCTAGCCAGTTCATCACCATGTCACTCCAAAACTCTCGGCCGTGGTCAAATACCATGACTTGGGGTAACCCAAAACGAGTTATAATATTCTCCCAGATTACCTTTCTTACGGCCGCCGTGGTCTTGGCAGGTACCGCGACAGCTTCTACCCATTTGGTGAAGTAATCAACGGCGACGATTAGGTACTTCCTTCCTCCGGAGGCCGTTGGAAATGGCCCTAATAAATCCATCCCCCACTGTGCAAATGGTAGGGGGCTAAGTACTGGTTGTAAGTCTCGGGAGGGTGCGTGTATCACCGGAGCATGCATCTGACAATTCTTGCACTTCTTGGTCTTAGCTCTGGAGTCCTCAAGCAAGGTAGGCCAGAAGTAGCCGGCTCGGAGAGCTTTGTGGGCTAACGTTCTTGCCCTCATGTGATGTCCACAGATGCCTTCGTGAATCTCTGTCAGTATGAGCTCTGCGTCGGCTGGGCCGACACATTTTAAAAGTGGTCTTATTACGGACCTTCTGTATAGTTCTCCTTCGAACACCAAGTACCTTGCGGCGATCCTCCTTATCTTCTGGGAGAGACTGCGGTTCTCCGGTAACTCTTTTGTTAGTTAGTATTTCATTATCGGAGTCATCCACGTCGTCTCGGCTTCGATGTCGCCCACCATGCCGACGGTCTCAGTGATGCTTTTAGCATTCCTGATATCCACCAGCACGGTCCGGCTGACATTCTTGATGCTTGAACTGGCAAGTTTTAAGAGAGCGTCGGCTCGGTTGTTCTCAGACCTGGGGATGCATTGGATTTGGAAAGATTTCAATTTAGCAGTGTCAGCTTTTACTCTTTCCAGGTATCTTACCATCCCATCGTCTCGAGCCTCATACTCTCTTCTGATTTGGTTAGTCACCAATAGTGAGTCTATCTTCAACACAATGTGTTCCGCCCCGGCAGCTCTAGCTAGCTCGACTCCAGTTATCACCGCCTCGTATTCGGATTCGTTGTTTGACGTCGAGAAGGTAAATTTCAAGGCATACTCAAACTCGTCCCCGTTTAGGCTGATGATAAGGATGCCGGCTCCTGAGCTGTTTGCCGTAGAGGACCCGTCGGTATATACTTCCCATACGCCGGGCTGGGATTCTTCTTGGTATGTGCACTCGGCCATGAAGTCTGCAAGTGCCTACCCCTTTATCGAGGGCCTCAGCTTGTATTGAATGCCGAAGCCGGATAGCTCTACTGCCCATTTGATGAGCCTGCCGGATTGTTCAAATTTTTCCAATGTTTTCTCCAATGGTTGGTCGGTTAAGACCGTCACAGGATGCGCGTCGAAGTAAGGTTTCAATTTCCTTGCGGCAACGACGACAGCAAAGGCTGCTTTTTCAATCAGTGGGTAATTTCTCTCGGCGGGCAACAGTGTATGGGTGACAAAGTAGATTGGGTGTTGCTGCTTGTCTTCTTCTCTGACGATTACGGCACTGACCGTGGCCGAGGTAACGGCTATGTATAGATATAGCGTCTCCCCCAGCATCGGCCTAGACAGGGTTGGGAGAGTTTGAAGATGAGCTTTCAGTTGCGTGAAAGCTGTGCTCTGTTCCTCCCCCCAGCTGAAGTCTTTATTCCCCTTCAACACTTTGAAGAATGGGGTGCTCTTGTCGGCTGACCGAGAGATGAAACGGGCAAGAGCTGCCATCCTCCCGGTCAACATCATAACCTCTTTTCGATTCCTCGGCTCCGGTAGGTCCAGTATTGCTTGGACTTTCTCTGGATTGGCATCAATTCCCCTGGCGCTGACAAGTACGCCGAGGAACTTACCTGCCCGGACACCGAAGTTGCATTTCATTGGGTTAAGTTTCATCTTGTATTTCCTTAGTGAACAAAATGTTTCGCTCAAGTCGGCCAAGTGCTCGCTGTCAGACTTGCTTTTTACAATAGCATCGTCGACGTAAGCCTCGATGTTTCGTCCTTTTTTATCTTGAAACACTTTGTCCACCAGCCTAGTGTAAGTTGCGCCAACGTTTTTCAAACCGAATGGCATCATTTTATACATGTATGTGCCGTGTATGGTGATGAATACGCACTTAGGCATGTCTTCTTCGGCCATGAATACCTGATGATACCCTGAGAAGGCGTCGAGCAGGCTCAGCATAGTGTAGCTTGTCGTTGCGTCTATTAAACTATCTATTCGAGGCAAGGGATAGCAATCTTTAAGGCATGCTTTATTAAGATTTGTAAAATCAACACACATCCTCCACCCCCTGATGACTTCTTCACCATTACAACATTTACTAGCCACTCCGGGTAAGTACAAGGCATGATAAAGCCTGCCTCTAATAATTTATCTACCTCGGCCTTGATGGCTTCGTCTTTCTCGGCCGAGGAGTTCCTCATCTTCTGCTTGACAGGGCGAGCGTTGGAGAGCACGTTCAGCTTGTGAACGATCACCTCTCGGCTCACGCTTGGCATCTCGGCGGCTGAGTACGCGAAGACGTCTTTGTTCTTCCTCAGCAGGTCCAGGAGGTCGGCTCTGAACTTTGGCTCCAGGCCGACACCGACAGTTACGGTGTGTCCTGGGTCAATTTCCACTAGCTCGGTCTCGGCCCCCTCGACCATGCTGACGTTGTTGGTGCTCATCGGATCACCCTCCTGTCGTAAGGATGGGCTCTTCCCCTTCTCTGATTTCTTTGCCACTTTGAGGGATTGCATGTTACACCCTCTGGCAGATATTTGGACATTGACAACTTCGTCCCTCTCGTCCTTTGAGACGAGCTTTTGTGCCTCCCCCCGGTCCGAGACATACATCAATGTCGGGCCCGATGGACATTACTGAGCGTCGGCCTCGCTCAAAGTAACCCGACCTATCAGAACATTGTAGGCGGACGAACCATCAATGACCACGAACTCAGATAAAACATTCTTGGCCGCATCGTCTTGGCCGAACATCACCGGCAACCTGATTGACCCCAGGGGTACCAGGCCGGCCCCCGAGAAACTGTATAGTGGGTTGGTGCAAGGGCTCAGGTCCTCAATCTTCAGACAGAGATTGAGGAAGCATTCCCTGAACATGATGTTTGTGTAGGCGCCTGTATCAATTAGGCACCTCTTAACCAAGTGGTTGGATATGTCCAGGTGGACTACCAGCGGGTCGCTGTGCGGGGCTACGACTCCTTCGTAGTCTTTCCTTCCGATGGTTATATCGGGGACGGTGGAAGCGGGGATCGCTGTGGTGGGCACAAAGTTGATGGCTTGGTAAAGCTCGTTTAGGTGCCGTTTGTGCCCATTAGCTGACCCTCCGTTCTCGTCTCCTCCGGTAACCACCTGGATCACTCCCATCCTCTGGAATACTGATTTCCTATTCGCCCCGTCGGAGCTCGTTTACGGGGTCCCAGCTACGTACTTGCTGAGGGCCCCCTTTCGGATCAGCTCCTCGATGGCATTCTTCAGATGCCGACGCTTGTCGGTCTTATGGCCGGCCGGCCGTGGTAATCGCAAAATTGGCTTGGGTCGCCTTACCCCTCGTCTTGGGGGTCTTGCCCACTTCGCCCTTCATTCTTGCTCGGGGCATAGACCTCGGCCGGTGATTTGACCGGGGGTGAGACCGTGATACCTCTTCTGGGTGTATGGTCCCGAACTCCCGCCGGCGCCCGCCGAGCTCTGTTTCCTGTTATATCTTTCAGGCCGTGACCTATTCATGTCACGGCGACCTTCATCAGTATTCTCCCGGCGGCTCCTCCTTTCCAGGTGCCCAGCTTCACTGTGGCCTACCTAGGTCTTGTGGTAATCCTCTACCTTTACGGCTTGGTCCGCCATCTTTCTGGCGGAGTCCAGGTTGAGGGCCTCGCACTTGATCAGCTCATTTTTGAGCTCGCCTTTCGGGAGGCCTTTCATCAGTGCGAAGGCCGCCAGTTCGGTGTTCAGCTCGCGGATCTGTTGAGCTTTTGCATCGAACCTCTTAACATAGCTTCGTAGAGACTCGTCCTCCCCCTGTCGGATAGTGAGGAGATACGATGTCTCCACATCCCTCCTCTTGTTGCAGGCGTACTGTGCTATGAAGTTATCCCTTAGGTCGGCGTAGCAGTATACCGAACCGTTAGGCAGCCCCTTGTACTAACTCTGGGCCATCCCATGCAGGGTTGTCGGGAAGACTCGGCACCATACCTCATCAGGCTGCTCCCATAACGACATGTAAGACTCGAAAGCCTCGGCGTGGTCGGTTGGGTCACTGTCCCCTTTGTATGATATGGACGGCAGCTTCAGTTTGGTCGGCACGGAGACGTCGAGGACATAGGCACTGAGGGGCTGTCTGACCACGTGTCGAATGACACGTGGCGATCGGCTCCTCGCAATCCTAGTCCGGCTTCTCTCCCCGTGGCGGGAAGGGCTTCTTGTTGTCCGACTTTGGAGAGTCGGACTTCTTTCTTCGTTTCTTCGGGGGTGGCCTCGTTGCTGTGGTGGCGACGCTGTCCTCCTGTAAGTGGGGGAAGGACTTGATGCCCGCCACTAGCACCACGGGCACCGCCGGCGTCCTAGTATGCGGGGCTCCTTCTATTGCCCCTTACAAGTTGTTCGGGGTCACTTTATGGGCCCTGTTCACCCGTGGGTGTCTTTCTTTGTCACCGTCGTTGCGGCGGGGGTGATCGGCGTATTACCCATCAGGTCCAGGAGTAGCTTTAGTTTTGCTGCATCGACCACATGTCCCATGATAGTGACTTGGCCGGCAGGCAGCGGTGTTTCCGGTAGTATCGGCATCCCGTACGCCGGTTGAATTACTCGGCCGGTAGGGGACTGCCCGATCTCAGAATTAGAGACGGTGTCATCCTGATAGAATGCAGTTGCGTCGCTCACTATTACTTCTTGTTGTTTTGACATCTTCTTAACTTGTTGGGTGGGTTTTGTTTTGTGTTTTTTTTTTAAGGGATTTAACTAGCTTTTAGTAAGTCTTCCCCACAGACGGCGCCAATTGTTCCGGGTGTGATTACGGAGCAGTGTTGTTACCACGTAAGCTTTGTTGAATGATGACTTTGCTTGATTCTTCCTTTCGGCCTCTCCTGAAACAATGAACAAACTGAGGGCTCGGCTTGGTACCGAGCGTACTCACTCCGACGCTCAAGTCAGTAAACTTAAAGGGATTAAGTTGTGTGATACTTGGGAAAGTGTATTGTAGAGAGATAAGGGAGTTTTTACCAGATTAATAGTGAGTTTAGGTTATATTTCGGATCCTTTTCTCGTTGAGAGAAGTGGAGTATTTATAGACTTTCACCTTTTGTCACGTGGTGGCCAAGTGGCCAAGTGGCTAGCAGGTGGAAAGACCGTTCTACCCTCGGCCGATGGACCCATGGCAGGCCGGTCGAGGGGTCCTCTTCGGCCCTTCATACCTTGTACCACTTCTCAAATGGAGGGCATTCACCGTTTCATGTCTTGGGGGATTACTTTGAGTGGTAATTGTCCCTTTTGTCTTTGAGAGTTAGAAGATGTTAATTGAGTCATTTGAGTTTCTAGCATCTTAGTGTGGGCTAGTATGTTGTTGATGGTGATGTCTTTGGCTTGGCTATCTTTTTGCATTTGGATGAAAAATTCTTATTGGTTCTATTGCATTTGGAGGACCGCTTTTTGAACATCAAAGCCTTGGTCATTTGGTTGATTGTATGTAGGTTGATTTTGATAACTTTGGCTTTGTTTATAAAAGGGTCTTTGAGCTTGATTTCTCATTGGAGGTGGGGTGTATGTTGGTTGAGGGTTTTGAACATTTTAGCTTTTGTATGAAAGGTTTGGATGAAATTTGGTATTCTCATTGTAATAGTTAGAATAAGGGGTGCCACTCTTGTATGCTTGGAAAGCATTCACTTGTTCCCCTACATTCACTTTGGTCATGTCCTAAAGTTCCACAACTCTCACATACTCCACTTGGACTTGAGGATGATGCCACCATAGCATTAACATGTTGTCTAGGTGATTTGGAAGCTTTATCAAGCTTAGACATAGCCTTCACAAACTTCAAATTGATGGTGTCAATATGAACACTTAGTTGAGCACCCAATTGAGTGATGGAATCTACCTCATGTTTTCCTCCTCTAGTAGCCTTTCGAGGTCTACTATATTGTGAATTATGAACCGCTATCTCTTCGATTTTGGCGCATGTTTGATTGTCATCAACTTCGGTAAACATCCCATTTGATCCCATGTTGAGGATATTGCGGGAATCTTCATATAGACCGTTCCAAAATTATTGCACAAGGAACCACTCGCTAAGTCCATGGTGTGGACAAGAACAACAAGTGTCCTTAAATCTCTCCCATGCTTCATACAATTATTCCTCATCCCTTTGCTAGAACCCGGTGATTTGGGCTCTCAACATATTGGTGTTCTCCGGAGGATAGAATTTTTTGTAGAAAGCAAGTGCTAATTTCTTCCATGAGTCAATACCAAGGGTAGCCTTGTCTAGGCTCTTCAACCATTGCTTCGCAGCACCAATCAAAGAAAAAAGGAAATAATACCCATCTGATTTGGTCTTGAGTAACCCCGGTTTGAGAAATCGCATCACAATAGTCACAAAAAGTCTCCATATGTGAGTGAGGGTCTTCACTAGGCATCCCTCCAAATTGACTTCTCTCAACTAGTTGTATGAACGCGGATTTGGCAATGAAATTACCGGTAAGTGTTGTGGTGTAGGAGTACCATGTGGTAGGTTCTCCTCGGTTGGTACGGAATGTGATAAAAATTTAGGCATTGTGGGTTGATTTTGTGGTGGGTTTTGTATTGGGTTGTCCTCTCCTTCTCTTGCAAAAGGGTTGGTAAACTCAATGTTATTTGGTTGAATGTCCACAATCTCTCCAATACCTCTCAAAGTACCTCTAGGACCTCTTCTATTGTTTGTTAAGGTTCTTTCAATTTCAAGGTCAATAGGTAATGGATTACCTTGTGATCTCCTAGTCATGAAAAATATCAAACAACTCGAAAACAATTAGAACAACCTTGAGGAGATTGACTTTTCCAAGGTAAAGAAAGACACAACTAAAAACAATTAATGAAAATTAAATCAATTGAACACCGTCCCCGACAATGACGCCATTTTTGGTTCGGTTTCAAACTCGTCGTCAAAAGCTAGCAACCAAAACGATATTTGTAACTTCACAAACTACTCTTAGCAAAGAGGCAAGTAAAGGTCGGATCCCAAGGGACGGGCATTGATGTAGGATTTTCAATTGTAAATGACTGTGTCTTAGGCTGTCACAAATTGAGGTTGAGGTAGGAGATTAACTAAACCTAATCAACAATAAAAACAAAGCAAGGTAAATAGAATGGATATGTAAACAATTGATTAAAGGCACTAGGGTGTCATGAGTTCATAGGGGATTCATGGGAGTTGATCATATAAACATGTTCTCAATTATATAGCAAGCAATTATTGTTGTGATGGGATCGAGTTGGCGTACAAGCTTACAATCCCTAAGAAGGTTTGGGTCCCGGAGCCGAATCGATTAGATTGTACAACACCTACAAGTCGACTTAATCCTTCCTATTCAACTATATGCATGGTCTAATAAGGCTAGAGTTGGTGTATAAGCTTACAAGCCTCATTGAAGAGATAGGTGATGGGTAAAAAATGCAAGGATTCATAGGCTCGCATTTCATCAAACATAACATGTGCATAAGTTGAAATCACAACAAGCAAGCAATTTAATTATGAAAACATATTAGATTAAGCATAAATCATTCCCCATGTTTATTTTCCCTAATTCCCCATTAACTCTAACTAGGAGACTACTCACTCATTATCAAGTTCAACATGCTAACAAGATTGTCAATCAAACTAACAAGGCTAAACATGATGAATAAATGAAATTAATTAACAATAATTAAAACAAGGGTAAAATGGATTATACCTATGAAGATGATTCCAAATAATAATGCAAAGAATAATAGAAGTACTTGATGATTGATGGAAGGTTGTCAATCTCCCAAATAAACCCAAATAATCTTTTAATTACCCAGAATAAATGAAGAACAATAGAGAAATTAAGGAAAGATTAAGATATACTTAATATTAATAAATTCTATTACAACTAAATTAAGACTAATTTGATGAGATTAAGCTATTACTAAGAGAGTATTAAGGGATGATTAGAGATTGATTAAGAGATCATGCTAATCTAGGTAGTACAATGGGGTATTTAAACTAAAGATTAGGTACATAGATTAGGGTTACTAAGGGCTTAAATGACTATTAAGACCCTAAGAAAAGTTGAGGAAATGCTCCTCTCGAAGGAAATGAGCATATCCGTCGTGCTAGTCCTGACTTGCTGTGGATATCTTTGACCTTGCTCAATATGTTGACTCGGTCAGCGGGTGCAGAATATGCCCCATCAGTACGGATGCCATTAACTGAAGCTGCGTGCCAAGAATGTAATGTGTCAACAATTTTTATCCCAACAATAACATGTGAATTGAACTTAAATGAAAATAATAGAATAAATGTTACCTTGTCAGCCTTCTTAGACTTAGTCTTCCTTTTCTTCTTTATCGGGGCATTTGTCCCATAATATTTCGTTACTCCAACCTGTAACGGGACGCCCCTCAAACGACCTGGATGTTCGGGTCGCCCGATCGCTCTAGCAAGAACGTCTACCTCTTTCAATACGTTGTCCTATAATATATTAAATAAACTTCAAATTATATTTGTGACTAAAATAATAAAGTTAGTAATGAACTCGTCTTAATAAAATAATGCTTACTATGTTGGCCAACACTTCCTCATCATATTTGTCACGCGACCGGGATCCTTTAGGCGTGTGCCCTTCTTTATAAGTTACATGCCGATCCACCTCTTTCACTCCCTTTGCCACCTACACATTAACATGGTAACATTTATACACGTAAATGTGTATCAATGCAAGTCCAAGTGTGAATAAAAAAATAAAGTCTCACAGGGGAATAATGCATGCTACTTACGAGGTTCTCTTCTATCTTTCTGTAACCGCCTCGAGAACCATACTATTTCCCCTTCTGTGCATGAAATCGAGGCAATGCCTGACCTCCAGGTCAGGCCAATATGGAAGTTTATCAAAAAATATGGATCTTTTCTTATACCCACGAGTAGACAATTTAGAGCCGCTCTTCTTCCCATAATCTATCTCAATATGCTTTACTTTCTGATAAACTTCATGCCCACTCAAAATTCTAGGAGGTTGACGAAGTTCTTGTCTTCCATTGAATGCTTTCTGCATCTTGCGATAACAATGGTCATGATACAAGAACCTCCTATTTCCCATATACACATACTTACAAGAAGACTTCAAGTATTCAGACTCGATATCCTCCCCACACAATGAACAAGCCTCTTTCCCATGAACTGTGTGCCCAGAAAGGTCGCCATAAGCTGGATAGTCAGATATTGTACACAATAACATCGCTCTCAAATTGAAAGTTTCGTTCTTATATGCATCAAATACTTCTATCCCACTATCCCACAACAATCGCAAATCATCTAGAAGAGGTTCCAAATATACATCTATATCATTTCCAGGTTGTTTAGGGCCGGAAATTAACAACGACAACATCAAATACTTTCTTTTCATGCACACATATGGAGGTAAGTTATAAATAGCCAACACTACTGGCCAAGTACTATGTTGGCTACTCATGTTTCCGTGTGGGTTCATTCCATCAGTGGACAGCGCTAGACGTAAGTTTCTAGGTTCATTGCCGAACTCGGGATACTTAGCGTCGAACGATTTCCATTGCTTACCATCTGCCGGGTGTCTTAGCTTTCCATCATTTTGCATCATCGGGATTCGCATAAATCCTTATGACTCTTGGTATCAATGGAAAATACCACAACACCTTAGCCGGGATCCCTTCCTTATCCTTATAACGCCACTCCAAACATTTAGGGCAATTGGTTAAGTTTTGATATAATTTCCGATACAATATGCAATCATTTGGACATGCATGTATTTTCTCATATTTCATACCTACTCCTCTTATTAGTTTTTTCGCCTCATATGTCTTAACAGGTAGAACATTACCATCAGGAAGCAACTCCTTTATCAAGGCTAAAAAACTAGTGAAACACGTGTCACTCACCCCATTTGCCCCCTTGATATTATACAACTTCACCACAGCCGACATTTTTGTGAACTTACAACCAGGATAGAGAGGTGCTTCAGACTCACACAACTTCTCATACATGTTGTTAAGGTCATCCCAATTACTAGTGTCATCACTTACATCTTCAAAAGCAATGGACTCATCATCATTCTCTTCATTATCTATAGACCCAACATTCAACTTCTCTACTTCCAACTCTTCCAACTCAAAAACTCGGCAAACTCGGGATCATCGCTTAGCCTTTCGTGTAACTCAACATCATCTTCTTCAGAGTTATTCTCTTCCTCTAATGATTCCCCATAAAAAATCCAACGTGTATAGGATCGACTAAATCTCCACTTTTCTAGGTGTATTTTAACGTCCGGAAAAGCCATATAGCTAATATTACCACATCTTTCACAAGGACATGCAATACTAGAAGAACCTTTCAAATTGTTCGAAACGAATTCATAAAATTCAGCTAAACCATCCTTGTAGGTGCGGTCACTCATATTTGCATCAATCATCCAAGTTCGAGTCATTATTCTACATTCGTAATAATAGGCAACTAATTCAGAAAATACAATAATAGGCAAACAAATAAACGAAATTCAGGAAAGCAATTAAGCTAAATTATCAACAAATTAGATAATAACCCAAAAAATCCTATATCTATAAGCGTTGCTAAGAAACATAAATATACCTGATTGATAAACACGATGAGGGAGAGAAGACGGTGACAACAGTGACGGAGATGAAGACAGAGAGACGATCAGGGAGGAATGGAGGATGATATAGTAGCAGTATTAGCTTGTGTTTGTGTTTTGTAGCGTATAGCAGAATAAAGCAATCTGTTGTTCTTAAGATTTTCATAACATTAATAACAACGGTTATTGAGTCTACAACCGTTGTTAAAAAGTATTAAAAACGGGTTCTAATATAACCGTTGTGATTACTTTTCACTAATTTGGCGCCAAACCATTAACAACGGTTAAAATTTAACCGTTGTTATTAGTTTTTATATTAACAACGGTTAACAACACAGAACCGTTGTAATTAAGTTTGGTTAAATTCGCGGAATCAATTCTACAACGTGTTTTGATGATTTTCGTGAATAAGCGTTGTTAAAGGGCCGTTGTGGTTACCTGTATTTGTAGTAGTGGATCAACAAGGGACTTAATCGTCATTTAAGCCCTTAGTTAACACTAATTCATCCACCTAATCCCCACTATAAATACCCCAGTAGTCTAATTAGAAGAGCATGTTCTTCTTAGCAATCTTTAGAGTAGTTAATATCAATCAAATCTCTCTTTAATCTTGTAATCAACGTTTAATCAAGTTTTAATACAAGTTTTATTTCCTTAATCTCTCTCTTGTTCATCCTTTATTTTGGGTAATTGAAGATTATTTGGGTTATTATTGGGAGATTGACAACCTTCCAATCAAGCTTCAAGTACTTATTTTATTCTTTGCTTTATTATTGGAATCATTAGTAGGTATAATTCTCTTAATCCCTTTTTAATTATTGCTAATTACTTTCATTTATTCATCATGTTTCACTTTGTGGTATGATTGACAACCTTGCTAGCATGTTCAACATGATAATGAGTGAGTAGTTTCCTTAGCTAGGGTTAATGGGTAATTAGGGGAAACCAACATGGGGAATGATTCATGCTTAAATTAATATGCTTTCATGGTTTATTTGCTTGCTTGTTATGATCTCAACTCATGCACATGTTATGTTTGATGAAATGCGAGCCTATGAATCCTTGCATTTTTTACCCATCACCTATATTTTCAACGAGACTTGTAAGACATAAACCAACTCGAGTCTCATTAGACCATGCATGTTGTTGAGTAGGGAAGATTAAGTCGACATGTAGGTGTTGTAAAATCTAATCGATTCGGCTCCGGGACCCAAACTTTCCTAGGATTGTAAGATATAAACCAACTCGATCTATCACAATAATAATTGCTTGCTTATAACTTGAGAATATGTTTGTATGATCAATTCCCAAGAATCCCCTATGACCGCATGACACCCTAGTGCCTTTTATCAATTGTTTACATCCCTTTTAATTCATCTTGCTTGTTTACTTTCATTGCTATTTAGTTTAGTGATCTTCTACATCAAACCCCAATTGTGACACCCCTTGAGACATCACTAGTTGCAATAGAAATCTCATCTCAATTCCTGTCCCTTGGGATCCGACCTTTACTTGCCTCTTTACTAATTGTAGAGTTGTTTGTGAAGTTATAAATTGTGTTTTGGTCTAGGTACTCCTAACGACAAGTAACCGAAAAATACACTCCGACCAAAAATGACGCCATTGCCGGGGACGGTGTTAACTTGATTTAGATTTTCTTATATTGTTATTAGTTGTGTCTTTCTTTGCCTTGGGGAAGTAAAACTCATCAAGGTTTGTTCTAATTGTTTTCGAGTTGTTTGATATTTTGCATGTCTAGAAGGTCACAAGGTGACTTGTTACCCTTTGATCACGAAATTGAAAGAACTTTGACAACCAATAGAAGTCTTGCTAGGAGAACTTTGAGAGGTATTGGTGAGGTTGTAGATATTCAACCAAATACTATTGAGTTCATCAACCCTTTTGCAAGAGAAGGTGAGGAGAACCCAACACAAAATCCAACACAAAATCAACCCACAATGCCTAAGTTTTCATCACATTCCGTACCCACCGAGGAGAACCTACCCAATGGTACTCCCACACCACAACATCTAACCGGAAACTTTATTGCCAAATCCGCATTTATCCAATTAGTCGAAAGAAGCCAATTTGGGGGGATGCCAGTGAAGACCCTCATTCTCATATGGAGACTTTTTGTGACTATTGTGATGCGATTTCTCAAACCGGTGTAACTCAAGACCAAATTCGATGGGTCTTATTTCCTTTTTCTCTAATTGGCACCGCAAAACAATGGTTGAAAGGCCTTGATAAGGCTTCTCTCGGAATTGATTCTTGGAAGAAGTTGGCTCTAGCTTTCTACAAAAAGTTCTATCCACCGGAAAAGACTAACATGCTAAGAGCTCAAATCACGGGCTTTAAGCAAAGGGATGAGGAATCTTTGTATTAAGCTTGGGAGCGATTCAAGGGAATTTGTCGCTCATGTCCTCACCATGGACTTAGCGAGTGGTTCTTGGTACAACAATTTTGGAACGGTCTTTATGAAGATTCAAGGAACATTCTCAACATGGGATCAAATGGAATGTTCACCGAAGTTGATGACAATCAAACTTGGAACAAAATTGAGGAAATGGCGGTCCATAACTCACAATATAGTAGACCTCGCAAGGCTACTAGAGGAGGAAAGCATGAAGTGGACTCCGTTACTCAATTGGGTGCTCAACTTAGTGCTCACATTGATACCATCAATTTGAAGTTTGAAAAAGCTATGACTAGACTTGAAGAAGCCTCAAAATCACCAAAGCATCATGTTAATGCCATGACGGCATCTTCATCAATCCCAAGTGGGATATGTGAGAATTGTGGAACTTTGGGACATGACCAAAGTGAATGTAGGGGAACAAATGAACAAGTGAATGCTTTCCAAGCATACAAGAGTGGTACCCCTTATTCAAACTATTACAATGAAAACACCAAATTCCATCCAAATCTCTCATACAAAAACCAAAAGGTTCAAAACCCTCAACCAACATACACCCCACCTCCCATGAGAAACCAAAATCAAAGACCCTTTTACAACCAAAACCAAGGTTACCAAAATCAAACTCCATACAATCAACAAAATGACCAAGGTTTTGATTTCCAAAAAGCGGTCCTCCAAATGCAAAAGAATCAATAAGAGTTTTTCACTCAAATGCAAAAGGATAGTCAAGAAAAGGAAACCACCATCAACAACATTCTAGCTCACACCAAAATGTTGGAAACCCAATTAACTCAACTAGCATCTTCAAGCTCACAAAGACAAAAGGGGCAATTACCACCTCAAAGTAATCCCCCAAGACATGAAACGGTTAGTGCCATTCACTTGAGGAGTGGTACAAGGTATGAAGCACCGACGAAGCAAGTTGAGGATGAAGTTGTGGAAGCTAGTGACAAAGAAGAAATTGTGCAAAACTCCAAGAATGGAGAACCATTAAAAGAAGAAATTTCAAAGAAAAATGAAGATAAGGTCAAGGAGAAGGAGCCCATTGTGATTAGACTTCCTTTTCCGAGTCGTCAAGGCAAGCCCAAATTTGATGACCAACTTGGAAAATTTATGGAAATTGTGAAGAATTTGGAAGTCTCAATTCCTTTCACGGAATTAATCAATCACGTGCCGGCCTATGCAAAATACATGAAAGACATCCTCACAAAGAAGAAGTCGATCCGAAAGCTTGAGACTATCTCCTTCACTAAGGTGAGTAGCGCAATAGTTCAAGGGAGTTCACCTCCAAAACTCAAAGATCCGGGAAGCTTCTCAATACCGTGTACCATTGGCGACACCACGATCAACAAAGCCTTATGTGATCTAGGGGCTAGTGTGAGTGTTATGCCGTACTCGGTGAGTAAAAGGTTGGGGATGGGAGAGCTTAAATGCACCAATATCACACTCTAAATGGCCGATAGATCGACGAAGACACCATTAGGGATATGGGAAGATGTTCCCGTAAGAGTTGGGAAATTTTTCATCCCGGTGGACTTTGTCATTGTTGACATGGAAGAAGACTCCAACATTCCAATCATTCTAGGAAGACCTTTCTTACACACCGCGGGTGCGGTGATTGATGTGAAGCATGGAGAGCTCACTCTAGAAGTGGGAGATGAGAGCATAACTTTCAATCTTGACAAGACCATGAGAGCTCCTCGTTTGCATGAACCATGCTTTATGGTTGATCATTATAGCCGGAAGGATGATAGGAAGAAGTCGGAACTCCAATGGAAGAAGAAAATTGAAGATGCTCCATTCAAAGAGAAAGTGAATTGTAACAAAGAGAGCTTGAAAAGCTCACCAAAGTCAAGCAATGAAGAGGATGGCCTCATTGGCCAAGACAAGAAAATGGGAGAGTTGTCTCCGTCAACTCAAGATATCGTTAGTGATCAAGTAGATGAAGTTTGTGGTCTTTGGGACGACGAGTTTGAAGGGATTTTCAATCCCTATATTGGTAATGCAATCGATCAAGACCGACAACAAGGGAAAAGGTCTATTGAAGATCTTTATCATGATAATGAACAAGCTTTTGATTACTTCTTCAAGGTGTTGAGCAACATCAACAACACCTTGGACATGCCCCCATGACATCTCACTAAGGATGAGAGTTTGGTGGTGTCCTCCCTAAACCACCATTTGTAAATATTTCTAACTCCCTAACTCGCATTTTAATTCTTACATTGCATTTTTGTCATTTTTGGATTTTTATGCTTTGATCAAGATAATTATCATTTTTTGAGAGAAGTGAGGGAGGGACTAATGATGTTAATTGATGTGTAGTGCTTTAGCTTAGTGTGGGGATAGCAATTGCCTAGGCTATTCATGCCTTAGTAGTGCCCCTACAATGATGAACACGGGATTTGAAGAATGGAAAATGACAAGGGATATGCAAGTACACGGATGGAACTGAATCCGGGTAAAACAGGGAGAATCCGAGCGTCTTCGTGAGAATCCGCCCTTCTTCAGGCAATCCGGGCGTCTTTGTCAAAATCCGCCCGTCCATCTGAGCTGAGAATTTAAAATTTTGGGACTGTTGATAAATCCGAGCGTCCTGGTAGTGAAGACGCCCGTCTTCAGAAATCCGCCCGTCCTGAAAAGAAAGACGCCCGTCTTTTTGGCTGGGAAAAACAAGAAAACTCACTGGAAGAGAATCCGCCCGTCTTCAGCAGAAGACGCCTGTCCCGCAATTGATAAATCCGAGCGTCTTTGCTGAAAGACGCCGGTCTTTAGGCGAGATTCCTGAAGCCAAAACAGGCAGAATCCGAGCGTCCCGAAGGAAAGACGCCCGTCTTCCCCTGCTATTTTAAATTTTTCGGGTATTTTAAATACCCCATCCCCCAATCATTTATTCATTCCTTCATTCAAAACACTACCCATAAACCCCAAAACTCAAAACCCTCATCCTCTCCATTACCAAAACAAGATTTCCTCAACCACATTCAACAAAATCAAATCAAAACTTCCTTTTAACAACAATTAATCACTCCTCTTTCAACAAAAATCAAACCAAGCACAAAATCTTCAACCTTTGAGTCGATTTTTGAAATTATAAAGGCAAAGCCTTTCACCTTAAAATCGATTTGGGTATACTTGGAAATTGAAGATTTTCACTCTTTTCTTGGTTCAATCAACAATGGCAAGGATAAAAGGAGCAGCAAAGGCACCTAAGGCAAAGGCACTCTCAACAAGACAAAAGAGTCTTCAAGCAAAGAAAGCCTCATTGGCTATGGTGGTAGCTAGTTCAAACTTGGAAGTGCAACAACAACAACCTCCCTTGGAAGCAACAACATCAACAACTCCGGAAATTGCTCAACTTTCGAACTATCCAGAGGTAATTTTCATTTCTAACTCCCATAGGGATACATTTGCCAAGTATGCTAGAAAATCCTTTCTATCCACCAAATTCATATGTGAAGATGCCCTGAACAAATTGGGTGTCCTTGAACAAACGAAAGCCTTCTTTGAAGCCATGGGGTTGGGAAAATTGTTTGCTACAAGAGAATTGACATACCCCTCCCTTACCTTAGAATTATTGAGTTCTTTGAAAGTTACTAAGGTAGAGACTAGAGAAAACATCGAGTTCCGCCTTGCTAATGTGAATAGGCGCATCACCTTTGAGGAATTGGGTAAAGCGTTGGGTCTTAGTGACTCACCTAGTTATTTCAAGAATCCCGGAAAGTATGACCCCGCTCCTCTTTGGGAGGCGATTTCCGGGAGGAAATTTGAGAACTATCATGCTAGTCGCGCTCTATTAGTCCACCAACCGGGCATTAGAGTGTGGCATAAGGTCATCGGGAATACCATCATTGCAAGAAAAGACACCAACCACTTTACCAAGCTCGATTGTGTTCTTCTTGAGTCGGCCTTAAATATTGGAAGGGAATTCACCAAGCCTTACAATTCTCTAAGGCTTTTGGTGGAAAGATGGCTAAATGTTGATTGTGGAAAGCAAGGCACCATCGTTATTGTAAATGGAGGTCTAGTCAATCTTTTGGCTAAGTACTTTGATCCGAATTTCAACAAGGATAGAAAGTATGTGGCGAAAAAGGGGGGTCATCTCATTGACATGGATGCTATGATTAACAAGTACAAGTGGGTTACCCATAATCCTCTAGACACCAAGTATGGGTGGCTCACCAATGAGGCTAGATCTTTTACTTTGCCTTCCAAGATTTGCCGTTTGAGTGTCCATCGGACCAACTACCTTCTTCCCCTCTCAAAAGAAGCCGAATACATCATCCGACAACAAAGGGGTGAAATTGAAATGCCCTCCTCTTCCATTGTCACACCACCCTATCCATTCAAGTACCAAGAGTTCAAACCCGAAGATGTTAAAGCAAGCAATGACTATATGACTCTACTTATGCAAGAGATGCACAAACAAGCTTTTAAGGATCGGGAAGATGCTTACTTAGCCCAATATCCACCCATCCTTCATTTAGCTAGGCAAGGACTACTTGATCCTTCATGTCCTTTGCCTAATTGGGCGGATAGGGAAGTCTTCTTTCCGAGTGCATCTAGGGGTGAGATTCCGGGTGACGATGAGGTTGTCGGTGATGAGGTTGTTGATAGCATTGATGAAGAGGCTAATGAAGAAGAAGAAGAGGATGATGAAGAAAGTGAGCAAGAAAGTGAAGAGGGAAGTGGTGATGAGTCCACTTCTATTGAGGAAGACGATGATAATGATGATATGGTGGAAGACTAGCAAGCTTTGGAGGCTCCTACCCTCTTGAGGTTTGCCTACTTTTTTCTTTGTTTTATTTACTTTATCTTGATCATGGTTGGAGAGTCCTAGCAACATAGAGGACTAACACCTCGGCCCCATTGAGGTGTTCTTATTTCATTGTTCCCACTTTTGAAAATCCAAAATGACAAATTTAGTTTCATGCATTGCATCTTGTGTGCATGAACTACCCCAACTTTAGGACATTAGAAATAATGTCTAACTCGATTTGGGGAAGTACATGCATACGCAACGGGAGGTAATCTAAATTACGCTCTCTGTCATAAACAAAAACCCATGCATCATGTAGTGTAGATTAGTGTAGCTTGCATTTAGAGTAGAATTCATGCATCATGCTTGCATGATTTCCCATCATTTTGGCCATTGAGGACAATGCCCATATTAGTGTGGGGATGGGGAATTCTAACTTAACTTTTATTCAAAAATTCAAAAAAATCAAAAAATTTGAAAAACCATAAAAATTTGAAAAAATTGAAAAACCAAAAACAAGTTCATTTCCTTTGTAGTGTAGTCATTTATATATTGTTGTATATATTGTATTTGTTTTATCCTTGTTCACATTGATCGACTACGCCACATCCGAGACATGAGGATATTGAAGACCGCATGGTATGATCTTTCCAATCTCCTTTTTCCTCTTTATGTTAATGACTATGTGGCTTTATTTTGATTGATGCGGTATAACAATGTGAACTTAGGACTTGCATTTAGTTTATATGTCATATTAGTTGGTAGAATCATTTGCATTAGGATGATTATATGCTACTTGCATCATGGCATGTAGTTTGCATGTTAGAAAAATTTTGCGAAACCGTCTACTTGGGAAGCTTGACAAGTGTATATAGGCCCTAGTAGATGCTTTTTCTTCTTAAGACTTTGCTTGTTAGAATACTTGTAAATCACCCTAGGATGTGTCATGCTAGTATCCTTTGACCCATGGATTAAGGCCTAGTCAAGAGTACCTTGTGGTGTGATAACTCCTTGGCTACCGTTTATTCCAAGGTGACCCTTGAAACCATGCATCCATCCATCATCCATGTTCTACCACATTTTTTTTTCATCAAAGGGAATGGGCACAAAAAGAAATCAATTTGAGTTCAATGAAATGAAAAGTGAAAGAAAGTTTGCAAAAATAAAATGCATCAAATGAAAAGAGGAGCAAAAATAGAACTCTTAAAGCTTCAAATATAAGCCACCCTCACTACATATGGGGTGACATTGAAAATGTTCAAAAGAAATGCAAAGAAAAGTTGAAAGTTGTCAAGTGTTAAAATGCCAAAAATCAAAAAGAAATGGCAAGAAAGTGTTCTCAAATGTTATATGCCACAAGAAATTGGGGGGAAAACAAAAACAAAAGCAAACTCCCAAAGTGAAACTCAAATATCTATCGATCCCTTTATCCATCGTATCCATTTTTGTGCATGGTAGAGAGGGGACGACCCTTCTTCTTGTCTAGGCAAGAGGGGGAATTCCGCGATCCTCGAGTGTTTCTAACACCATAGGGAGTCTATTCTTGACAAAAGCATTTAACGATTGAGGCCAAAGGTACCCTAGCTTGACACAATTTGGAGGTGATTTATTGGTATCCTTCTAGGCTTAGTAGTTTGAAGAAATTGCATCTATGAAGGAGTGTGTACCCTTGAATTGCTTCCCTTGTAGATAATTCCAGCCACTTAGATGAGGAAAGTGGCTATTCTTTTGTAGATGCATCCATTATTTGATTTTGTGTGCTTAATGTTTGGATGTGTCGCCATTTTGGCAAGACCCACCTTGCCTTGTAAGAAGGCATCCTACCTCATGGTTGTCTTGTTGTGAGTTGAAGGGGCGGAGTGAGACCCGCTAATTGTCTCATATCGGCTATGTTATTAGGTTAGTTTAAATAATGGTCCTAGTCTTTGTCACCTCTTTACTCGGGACGAGCAAAGGTTCGGTTTGGGGATATTTGATGTGACCATAATTAGAGCACATTTAGTCCCCGAATTAGCCTTGTTCCCATGCTTTTTAGTGCATATTTGGGTCATTTATTGTCTTTAGTTCTTTGTTTTGCATATTCTTTGAGGTTTTGATCCCTTGGTAGGAGAGGAGTGCAAACCTTGCATTTTCATGGCAAAATGAGGCTAAATTGATTGAATTCAATGACCAAGCATCAAGGAGAGACAAGATTAGAAGGCCTTTGTACATACTATAGTAGATGGGCAATGATGAGAAAAGATCCTTGCATCCCCGAGGAAATCCCCAAGGATTTTATGAAGAAAAAGGAAGAAAAGAAGAAGAAACAAGACTGCCTGACAATCCGTGCGGATTGTCTAGAAGACGCCCGTCTTCACCCTACAATCCAAGCGTCTTCAACCCCAAGACGCCCGGGAAAAATCTCCAGAAGACGCCCGTCTTCACTCCCAAGACGCCCGGGCAGAGACCACCAAATCCGCCCGTCCCGTGCTAAAGATGCCCGGATTCCCAGGCAGACCCATTTCGTCTTCTTCAAGCTTCAAGGAAGGATGCACATCTTCTTCTAGAGACTGGAGTCTCCCTAGAGACCGGAGTCTTTCCAAAAAGACCGGCGTTTCCTCAACAAGGGACTTAATCGTCATTTAAGCCCTTAGTTAACCCTAATTCATCCACCTAATCCCCACGATAAATACCCCATTAGTCTAATTAGAAGAGCATGTTCTTCTTAGCAATCTTTAGAGTAGTTAATATCAATCAAATCTCTCTTTAATCTTGGAATCAACATTTAATCAAGTTTTAATATAAGTTTTATTTCCTAAATCTCTCTCTTGTTCATCCTTTGTTTTGGGTAATTGAAGATTATTTGGGTTATTATTGGGAGATTGACAACCTTCCAATCAAGCTTCAAGTACTTCTTTTATTCTTTGCTTTATTATTGGAATCATTAGTAGGTATAATTCTCTTAATCCCTTTTTAATCATTGCTAATTACTTTCATTTATTCATCATGTTTCACTTTGTTGGTATGATTGACAACCTTGCTAGCATGTTCAACATGATAATGAGTGAGTAGTTTCCTTAGCTGGGGTTAATGGGTAATTAGGGGAAACCAACATGGGGAATGATTCATGCTTAAATTAATATGCTTTCATGGTTTATTTGTTTGCTTGTTATGATCTCAACTCATGCACATGTTATGTTTGATGAAATGCGAGCCTATGAATCCTTGCATTTTTTACCCATCACCTATCTTTTCAATGAGACTTGTAAGACATAAACCAACTCGAGTCTCATTAGACCATGCATGTTGTTGAGTAGGGAAGATTAAGTCGACTTGTAGGTGTTGTACAATCTAATCGATTCGGCTCCAGGACCCAAACTTTCCTAGTATTGTAAGATATAAACAAACTCGATCCATCACAACAATAATTGCTTGCTTATAACTTGAGAATATATTTGTATGATCAATTCCCATGAATCCCCTATGACCCCATGACACCCTAGTGCTTTTTATCAATTGTTTACATCACTTTTAATTCATCTTGCTTGTTTACTTTCATTGCTATTTAGTTTAGTGATCTTCTACATCAAACCCCAATTGTGACACCCCTTGAGACATCAGTAGTTGCAATAGAAATCTCATCTCAATTCCCGTCCCTTGGGATCCGACCTTTACTTGCCTCTTTACTAATTGTAGAGTAGTTTGTGAAGTTATAAATTATGTTTTGGTCTAGGTACTCCTAGCGACAAGTAACCGAAAAATACACTCCGACCAAGCAGTCTTTAGTGATAAACAAAAATGGTAAGCGAGTTGTTGTTGACTCCTTAGCTGCTGCGATGCTCGGGCAGGAAAGCTATTTGTTTCTTCTCCTCATAGTCAGGAATTAGTCTCTTCTCTCCAACCTCAATTTGCTGAAGTGGCCGAAAAGATAACCAAGTCTGTAGCTAATGCATCGTCGCTCTGTTCTGAAGTTGAAGCGACTGGCAAGAAGACCTTATCGTATTCAGCTACGTCTCCTGCTGTTTGTGAAATTTCTAGTTCACCAGATGAGCCCATGGATTCTGATAGTGGCAACGTGACTGATGAAGCCTGGAATGATACACAGGTCTGTAATTCTTCCTCTTCTCCTACCACAAAATCTCCTCAATTCAGCTTCACCAACCAGAAGCGATCTCATAACACACTTCATTTATCATCTCAAGATTACGAAAATTTGCTACATGGCACGAATTTGGGTTTCTACCACCCAAGGTCTATGTCTTTTATGAGGGTTCGTCCCCTCATCTCTAAAACTATCCAGACGGGAACTCCCCCATGACGTCATTCATGGGACAGATGAAGTTCCCAACTCCATCCTCTCCTCCACGGGAGAGCTTTTCTCATGTTAGTAATGTTGACCAGCATAAAAATGATGCATTGGTTAAGAAGGAGATTGGCGTACAAGTTGATAAAAAGACTCGTCTTAATTCCGACTCTTCCTATCCTAATAAGATCTCATCAGTCCAGTTCGAGTTTGCTGCTGTCACAGTTCCCAAGGATCGTTCCCTCACTAAAGGTTGCAAGGGTCACGCAACTGCCACTACAAAGAAAAGGTCTATGTTGTCAGTTTCTTGTTGCAGGTACAACCGAAGTACAATTGCCATTATGAGAATGAAGTGGAAGGAAGTCCACTTTATCGAGTTCGACGCCCATTACCATCCACCGTTCAAAAAGAGTCGTCTTGTTTCTTCGCTTGAAACTACTTGTACTGTTTCTTGTGTTACTTGGGTATCAAGTAGTTTTAGGTTTTGTTCTGTTCCTTTGTTTATACTTTAAGTTAACCTATGTAGTTTGAACTATTTTATTTATCAAAGTTTATTGTTGTCAAAAAAAAAAAAACAAAAAAAAACAAAAAAACAAGCATTAGCACATAGCCAAGCAAATAGGACAAATTAGTCACAGCTAATTTAGTTGCATTATTACTATTTTATCCTTAAGCATTTCCTTATTCTTCAAATAATTTAGTATTATAAATACCATGATGTAATGAAGATGGATTATGAATGAAAAATCCCTTTATTTGCCTTAATCTTTTGCTCTGAACTTTATCACCATTTGGCTAAGGAATCAGGTGACCATCCAAGAAAAGTCATTTCATTTCTAGTCTAGCTATTTGTAAACCTACCAATTCAATAACTGAACAACTTATTTATCATTTCTGCAATTACATCACTTTTGTACTGTTTGCTTGTTCTTTATATGCATTTTTCTTACTTTATTAACTAGTATAGATCCCATACTACAGTACGATATTTGTAAAGGGCTGTGTTAGAAAAAGTTGTAATTAATATATTACTATTAAACATTTTTACATTTAATAAATCTACTATTATAAAGTATTGTATTAAGACGAATTCTGAATCACTTATAATAGTTGAGAATTCCTTTTTTGTGTTTTTTTATGAAAATTGGCCTACATGAGAGTTATATAAAAGATATTTTAGATGCCTGATATTTTTTAGGAAGTTGATTTGCAAAAAAAATTTAGAAATTAATTTAAAAAATTTAACAAATTAAATCTCTATATTTTTTTATTTTTAAGATAATAAAATTTTTAATCGAATCGGATTAGTCAGAAAGATTTTTTAAGAATTAACACCGAGAGGGATTTTTTAGCAAGATTTTTGCCAATTAGTGGAACCAAATTAATGGATTAAATTAACAGTGGAGCCACTTACTTCATTAGTTAGAATTTGTCAAGAGTAAGGCCTCGTTTGGTTGTCATACGGGAGTTAATTTCCCATGATTTTACAAAACACATGAATTGGCCAATTCACGTGAATTGCCCAAAACTCATTTGATTGACATCCGGGAATTGAATTGATACAGGAGTTTCCAATCACCTAGAGGGGCTAGGTAATTAAACTCCTCCATTATGGAGGAGTTGTGCAGTATAAAGCCTAGGAACAGGCAAGAATGCAGTCTGGGTGGCCGGACACTTTAAAAATGCCAAATGACCTTGTAAAATTCTGAATTTTTGTGAGGATTAAGATTTAGTAATAATCTAAAACTGTACCAATTTTCATTAATTTTGAAGGATTCTAAGTATTTTTAATCTCAACTGAAACAACCTGAATCCTGAGAATTGTAGACAAATGACTCAACTGAGTGTAGGACTTATTTTATGTAAAGAAAAGATATAGTCAAGACCTTAAATTCCCACAGATGATTCACAAGAAACTTAAGATATTGAATTAACAAATTTCAGACTCAAATCCACAGTGAACACATGATTAAAGCTTGAACTTTGCTCAACACAATCAAACTGAACCACAAACAGGCACATGTTCAATTTAAAGGTGCCAAACCGACTTTGATCAATTAACCACAGAGATCACAGGTTAATTATCAGGGCAGGGTTCCAAACTACAACTTAACTCAAGTTTGAAAGAAATGAGAGAACTCTCAAGGCTAATTTTCATTCAAAAATAATCTGCTTCAAACAGATGAGACACAGGTCCTTATATAGGCCTTGTCTTTGCATTACGATTTGAAACCCTAGTATCCAATGGTCCAGATTTAATCTAAGATGAGTACAAACATCATAAATTATCTTACCAACTGGTAAATAAAGTGGAGATGTGAAAATAAAAGCAAATGGGTAAAATTGACTGAAAATAAAGCATTGTTGCAGGCTGTCACTGTCATTTGTCTTCTTGTGCACAGTTTGCAGTTCATTTGGTGGCTAGCTGAAGTCAAGGCTTCTTGTTGTTACCTTATGGCAGGCGTTATGGAAATGTTACAGCAACTCTTTTCAAGGAGCCTCACAAATGCCTCACCAAATAAGGAAATGTTGCTTTATGCTTTAACTCCAAATGTGACTGCTTTGCTTTCCTGTTGCTGAAATTTCTGCTGAATAACATTGCATTTTAGGATGACATGTGTGGATGCTTAGGGACCCTTGCTTAGACTTCTAATTGAGACTCCTTTCAGCTGGCCATAGTGGCAGCTGAAAGCTTGCTCTTGTGAACCTCTTGACATGCATCTCTGGTGGTGCAGTGGGTGTTGCTTGGACCTGGTCTGTGGCTTGGTCAGGATTGGGAGCCTCTGATCCAGCTCCTGCTGCAGCGTCCTCTTCTTGAAAAGGGCTTGACCTCAAGCCCGGTCCCTCTTCATCATCAGACTCACCATAGTAAGGACTCAGGTCTCCTATATTGAATGTTTCATGCACCCCATACTCACCAGGAAGGTCTATCTTGTAAGCATTTGGACCAATTTTCTCAATGACTTCAAAGGACCCTCTGCCCTAGGCATCAGCTTATTCTTTCTCTTGGCAGGGAACCTTTCCTTCCTTAATTGGATCCATACAAGGTCACCTGATATGAATTCTTTCTTCTGTTTGGGACTCTTGGCCCGTTTCTTGTACCTGTCATTGGCCTTCTCAATTTGTCTCTTGACATTTTCATGGAGCTTTAGCATCTGTTCCACCCTCTTCTTAGCATCATAGTTCATTTCTTCCTTAGGTACCTTTAAAGATCTAAGGGCATTAGAGGATTGATCCCATAAACCACTTCAAATGGACTGTGACCAGTTGCAGATGAAGGAGCTCTTTTGAAAGCAAACTCAGCTTGTGGCAGTTTCAAGTCCCAGTCCTTCAAAGACTTTCTAACAATGCACCTCAATATCCTTCCCAGGGTTTTGTTAGTGACCTCAGTTTGGCCATCTATCTGTGGGTGGTGGGAGGTGCTGAACAACAATCTGGTATTGAGGAACTTCCATAGTGTCTTCCAAAAATAACTCATGAATTTAACATCTCTAACTGACATTATGGTCTTTGGAACTCCATGTAGCTTGACAATATGACTGAAATAAAGTTCAGCAACACTCACAGCAGCCTTAGTTTTCTTACATGCTATGAAATGGGCCATCTTACTGAACCTATCAACAACAACCATTACCGAATCATGTCCTCTCTGAGTTATTGGCAATGCCACTATGAAGTCCATGCTCACATCCTCCCAGGGTTTGTTTGGCACTGCAATGAAGTGTAGGGGTCTGCCTGAAACTAACTCTTGGCTTGCTGGCAGATGGAGCATCTCTTGAGTATCACCTGGACATCTCCCATCATTTTTGGCCAATGGAACTGCTCCTACAAGATATCCAGAGTCTTTTGAACTCCCAAATGACCTCCTAACCCACTAGAGTGAACTTCTTTGATCAACAGATCCCTATATGAGCCTCTGAGAACACATAGCTTGTTTCCATGGAACAGGAAACCATTCTGATGTAAGAATTTGGTTCCTTGGATCTTAGTCCCCTCTGCCTGAGCCAACCAGTCCTCATAAAAATCAGGATCATCTTTGTACAGTTCTTTCATGAACTCAAACCCAAGAACTTTCTATTCCATTACTGTCAGCAATGAATATCTCCTAGACAGTGCATCAGCAACAATGTTTTGCTTCCCCTCTTTGTAATTGCTTGAGAATGTAAAGGATTGCAGGAACTCAACCCATTTGGCATGCTTGTGATTCAACTTGTGCTGGCCATTGATATACTTCAAAGCCTCATGATCTGAGTGCAGCACAAAAGGTTTTGGTTTCAGGTAATGGCTCCAATACATAAGAGCCCTGACAATTGCATAGAACTCTTTGTCATAAGTGGAGTAGCTCAGCTTGGCTCCACTTATCTTCTCACTAAAGTAGGCCACAATCTTTCTTTCCTGAATCAATACAGCTCCTATGCCAACTCCACTGGCATCACATTCTACCTGAAACAAACAGTTGAAATCAGGTAGTCTCAGAACAAGCGCCTCACACAGCATTTTTTTGATCAAGTTGAATGCTTGTTGAGCATTCTCAGTCCATTTGTACTCTCCTTTCTTCATACACTCTGTGATTGGGGCAGCAACAGCACTGAAGTTTTTGATAAATCTTCTGTAAAAGGAAGCAAGACCATGAAAGCCTCTTACTTCAGTGATGCTCTTAGAGATTGGCCAAGATTTAATGGCATCAATCTTATCCTGATCCACATAAATTCCCCTCTCAGAGATGATGTATCCTAGG
Source organism: Silene latifolia (assembly GCF_048544455.1). Classification (NCBI taxonomy): domain Eukaryota; kingdom Viridiplantae; phylum Streptophyta; class Magnoliopsida; order Caryophyllales; family Caryophyllaceae; genus Silene; species Silene latifolia. The sequence continues at coordinate 164,189,303 of NC_133526.1, forward strand.
AACTTAATCTCAGAAGCCAAGAAGGTACATTTCTCTAATTTTCCAAACAATTTGCTGCCTCTCAGGATTTGGAATACACTCTCAAGGTGGTTCGGGTGCTCTCCTGTGGACTTGCTGTAGATGAGGATGTCATCAAAGTACTCCACATCAAATCTCCCCAAGCAAGGCCTCAACACTTCTGTAATCAATCTCATAAAAGTGCTAGTGGCATTTGATAACCCAAATGGCATAACCAGCCACGCATAGAGCCCTTGCTTAGTTTTGAAGGCAGTCTTCCATTCATCTCCTTCTCTGATTCTCACTTAATGATAGCTCTAAAGTCAATCTTAGAAAAGATCCTGGCACCACTTAACTCATCCAGCATGTCATCCAATCTAGGTATAGGGAACCTATACTTGACTGTAATGTTGTTGATAGCTCTACTGTCAATATGCATCCTCCAAGTGCCATCCTTCTTAGGTACCAACAGTGCTGGGACAGCACAGGGACTCAGGGATTCTCTCACAAACCCCTTGTTCATCAGCTCATCAATTTGCTTCTGTAGCATCAGGATCACACTTGTATGCAGATCCTGGCACAAGGTCAATCTGGTGCTCAATACCTCTTAGTGAAGGCAATGCACTAGGTAATTCAGCAGGGAAGACATCCTGGTATTGTTCCAGTAATGGCCTAACCTCTGCTGGCAGTTGATGCTCCACATCCTCATGAATTTCCTTGGACAACAAGATAAGAACAGGCTGTTCTTGTTGCATTTCCCTGACCATTTATGCTTCAGATAGAAATAAAACCCCATTAAGCACATCAGTCACACTTAGACTCTCATAATTCTTCTTATTAGGTGGTAGGTGGTCAATGTAACACCCGCAAATTTCTCATTTTGACAATTAAAATTTATCTAACCGTTTAATTAATTTATTTTATATTTTTAAATTATTTAATTTAATTAATTCTTTTTAAGCACAAATTTTATAAAAAGAATATTCTAAAGCTTAATTTATATAAAAACACGTATTTTAGTCGGATATTAATAATAGGTGAAAATAATAATGATATTTCCGTCTTATGTTACCGTCTAGCAAAGATCGTCGCATTTCTCTTATAAAGCTACTTCTTTTCGAACCAACCCGATTCCGACAACACAACTAACTTAAATATTATTATTATTATTATTATTATTATTATTATTATTATTATTATTATTATTATTATTATTATTATTATTATTATTATTATTATTATTATTATTATTATTATTATTATTATTATTATTATTATTATTATTATTATTATTATTATTATTATTATTATTATTATTATTATTATTATTATTATTATTATTATTATTATTATTATTATTATCGTAATTGTTATACCCGTCCCATACCCCCGTCACTTTCCCCTTTCATTTCTTCCTTTCCTCTTTCGATCTATCAGCAACAACAATAGACAACAACCAGGGAACCACAACACCCACCATTTTCGTCACCTCCAACCTCAGATCCCGCCCCCATTCTCAACCAAATTTGATAAGTTTTACACCAATAGCTTCCTTTCCTCGTCCTCCTTCTTTATATGTAAAAAAAAGAGCCAAGCTTTCGTCCTATTTCGATTCGGCCGCCTTACAAAGGATTCGGATTTTGGGTTAATTTCTTCTGTTTTTGGGTTTCGTATCATCCTAGGGCGATTCCTTGGACTTTAAGAGATCAAAAACAGGTAACGGTGATAGGTTACTCGACAATCGTCGAAATTTCTGTCTTTTGTGTCCTTTTAAATGTTCTTGTTTATTAAAGTTTAAATCTTTATATTGTTTGGCATTTGTATGATGTTTCCCGTCTCGAATGGTTGTTGAAATGGGCTAGTTTATACTGTTTCAGTGAATCATTTTACCCGATAATTCTCGAGTATAGTTGAACGAATTAAATGGTTGTCATTTGTGTTTCATTCATGCTCGTTTCCGTCTCAGTAGTCGTTTTGGGGTCGTCTCGTGTTCTGTTTTTCAGTCGATGGAAGGTGTTGGGCGGCCTGATATGTGGGTTAGTTTTAGGTCGGCTTTAGTGGCGTGTTTGGTGGATGTTTGGACTCGGTATGGGCGTCGTTTTCAGCAGGTATTAGTGTTGTCTCTGGGACTGTTTTGGGTATGAAATTTGGTGTTTATACGGACTGCTTTGGGATGAGAATAGGGTATGTGTAGTGTTGCTCTTAGGCACAAAATTATGCTGTTTTGGGACTGTCTTAGGACGGAAATTGGGACTGTTTTGACTCAGCCTTGCGGGTACTTCATGGCTGTTTTGGCGCGGTGTTAAGTAGCTTTACTGGACTGTTTTGAGTCACTTTGTGCAGGTTGTTTTGAGGTTGTTCCATGGACTGTGTGGGGATGCTTTGGGATGTTTTACTCGGGGTTTTGGGGACTGATTGCAGGCTGTTTGATCAACCATAGCAGGATGTTTGTGGGGCTGGTTGGTGGCTATTTGGCAGCCTGGGGGAAATGTTGAGCAGGGTGGTTATGGGTGATGGTTGCGGTCCGTTTATGGGCTGTGTGTTGGGAAATGTGTCCTCAACAATAGTGCGATCACATGATTTAAATATCATTATTAAATCTCATTTTAAGAATACAATTGGGAAGTAATATTGTTCACAAATCGGTCAACATATATCGGTAATGATTGGTGACTAGAGTTTGACATTACTTGTGTGTGACGGTGGTGATCATTGACCCCTAGGTCATACCTATAGTGCAATACTCTTAATTGATCATTTAATTAATCGTATAGTGTTACGAGTTAATTAAATTACTTGAAAAATTGACGGACGATTTTGGAAGTAAAATTTACGTATCAAATTGAAATGTGATTAAATGAGATACGGTCTGAGTAATTGAATTGTATCATTACTCGGATGAAATAATTGTTTAATGTAACAATTAAATTTGAATTAATTATTATAAATACAATCCGTTGTGATTTATAAATGGTAAAATATTTTGGCACAAGTAATTATGAAATTACTAAGTCGATTTTGTATATGACGTATTTTTATTAATACGTTGATTTTTAATATGTTAAAAAAATACATATCAAATTTATGTCACATATGACATGTGACATATTGACAATTGACAAAAATAATATGGGATCCATATTATAGATGTGCCGAAAATTTGGAAGAGGATTAGGATTAATATTGTGTTTGCAATTAGTGGTAAACATAATGATTAAAATAGGAGAGTAGGCATGCAACCCTATTCACCTTGTGAAGGCAAACTAATGCATGTATTGGGTCTTTCTCTTCCCCTCTCCTCTCCTCTTTCACGGTTCACTAAAAAGAAAAGAGAAAGAGTTTTGTCTTTTATTTTTGGTGATACACTACATGCAAGATTGTAGAGAGTTTCATTCATTATTACTTCAAAATATTTTAGAAAGATAAAACCTCTAAAATCCCTCTCCTCTAACCGGTTTTAGAGAGTATAAACCAAATAATTTTTGGTTCAATTTTTCATTAGATTAATATTATACTAGCTCAAATAATATTAATTAGATTAAGAGTTAAGCCTTGGGTATAAAGCTTGGGGAGAGATCTTATACTTAGATCTTTGTTCTTCCATAAGGATAAGCTCAAGAACAAGAGAGAAAGGTGATCTCTCTTGTGCCCTTTAAACCCAAATCAACAATGTAAGGACATGATTTTTCTTCCTTATATTGTTTATTAGTTTGCATGCATAAGACCTTTGTTAATTTTATGACAAATTAATTTCGACATATATGAGTATGTTAGTATATATATGAATCTACATTTCCATCAATCGGTATCATGAGCCACGGTTGTATGCATGCAAATTGGTTAAAAGTTTTTCCGAGTTATATGAATAACAAATAAAACTTGTAAAATTTGTGTTATTATGATATATCACGAAATTATTACATGCATGTTAATATTTCTGGTCCTAAAGTGTTTTAGGATATTTTGGTTAATTTTTCGGATTTTTATTGTTCATATTTTACAATAATGGCATTTAAATGTGATTTTATGAGTAAAAATGTCATTTTTGGTCTAAAATTAGCTATACTTCGAATTTTCACTTGGTTTCTGGATATGTTGTCACATATATTATTTTGAGATAACCTGTAAATTTTCATAATTTTTGGACTTGTTATGCTCGAAAAATGATTTTTTCATTATTAAATTCGGATTTAAGTGAAAAATAGGTTAATATGAGTTAAATTTCGAATCTGGTCATAGAAAATTAATATGTTGTCACATGCAATTTTACAAGATGTGTGTAAAATAAATGGCTATAAAGAAGTCTTTTTGCATGATTTATGGATTTTTGAAGAAAAATAGCATAAATAGTGACATTATTAGTGGAAAATTAATAAAACATAATCTATGACTTAGGAAAAACGTCTAATGTTGCATTTTATTATCGTTTTTAGATCTAAAATTGAAAAGTTAATGAAAATAATTTTTCCATGTTTTTATGATTATTTTATTAAAAATCGATAAACCGCAACATTGTTTTTCCGGTAAATTTTCGAAATTTTTAACCTAAGGTTTTTGAACATTATGAGTGTCATGGAAATTTTCCAGAATGTTCATGAATTTAAATTTTGAATTTTGAATTTATTTGAAATTTTTGGATTTATTTGAAGTTTAAATAGTTTATTTTTGTAATTTTTGGTCCATTTATGAACAATTTTGTAAATAAAAGTTAATTATGGTCAAATTATTAGTGAAGACTATATTTTGAGTCCTAAGAGGTTAGGGTAATTAACTTATGCATAAATATGAGTTTATGTATTTTTGTGATTATAAAATGTTGAAATCACGCAAATCCGTAAAAACCGAGTAATATACGATATTGGCTAATTAAAAGGCGATTTAGCATTAAATTGAGCATGTTCATACATATTATAATGCTGCATTTTTCCTTTATGATTGTCATAATTTTTAATTTATGTAATTTTGAATTATGTAATTTTACTTAGTATGGCCTTAGATTTTAATTGGTATTTCCCGAAATGTATGGGAATATCGATTCGGTTGTAATTTTATTGTGATCTCGTATCACCGTTTTCTAATTTAATAGATTTATTTTATTTTAGTTACAAATGTATAATAGGAATTATGTAATTTTATTTTATGTAATTTTATTCATTCCGGAGTTCCAAAAGACGGATTTCTTCAAGAATGACGATACATAAAGACGGTGTTACCTCGAGATGCGTGCCACAACCGAAGTTCAAGGGACCAATAGAGTTGGTTTCCGAATATGTAATAGTTAAATAGTTTTTCTATTTTAGGAAAGGCCATACTAGGATTTATTTATTTTATGCTTGCATTTTATTTTATGTCGCATGCATCGCTAAATCGCCATAACTAAAACCTGCAATTTTTATCTTATCGAGTTTATCGACCGTGTCAATTCAAATTATCGTAGTTCACCGCTTTAGTTCACTTAAAACGTGATAGATAATAATTTGACATGACCTCTCGCTAAAACAATCAATTGAGACATAGCCTTACCAAATAGTAGAAACCATGAAAACCTATTTCGTGAGGGAGTGCACTCGGCCACACCGGGGTACAAACCTTGTTACGTAGGGGATGTGGGTGATAAATGTCTATCCACCGAATTCATGTTAATAAGGGGTATTTCGGCACACCGTGCCCTAAATTGATTTGGGTTTGGATTATGGACACATTTATTCGAAATTTGGGTTGAACTCAACGAAAGTATTCACGACGTATTTCCGGATGTGTTTCGGGCTAGAGATAAAATATTAATGTAATTTTATCGACCAAGAGTTCTAAAAGTAGAATCGATTAAAGAGTTAATCCACCGAGTTATATTGATAAGGGGTATTTCGGCACACCGTGCCCCAAGTTAATATGAATTTGGGTCTTGGAATCATTTATCATAGTTGGGTAGAGGTCACTATGTAAATGCTATACTTGTTATTTCAAGTATTTATAAAACGATAAATGTTAAGTTTTCCATTATTCCGTTATAATATTGTTCTATTTCTTTACCACAATTCATATACGATATCATTTCGATTTTTGATTCAAATCTCCATTAAAACATCGTAACTAAAGACAAAATTTGAATTTTTCTTCTAAAAACCTCGTTTTATCCATTGGAAGGATCTCTTGTAGAGAGTATAGATAAAAGTTATTCGTTATCAAACATGTTTTTGATTCTTGACTAACACATCTACTTACAATGGATTGTTTTTCATATACTTAAATGAATTAAGTACCTTGAAAAGATAAAATTGTTTTGGTGATTAGATTTTCAGAATTCGTAATTGACCAAAATAACGCAACCACTTCGATGAAAGTTTTAAGACTAAAACGAACAAATGAAGAGTAATCTTCATGAAATTCAATTTTGCTTCTCAAAGCAAAGACTCATTGAAATAAGTGGGAGCATTCTCTTAAACCGTTAAGATGAGGACGAGGTTCAAGAAGTAAAGATAATAATGGAATTGATACAAGGTAATGTTGAAAGTAAAGTCATTGAGGAATGACGATACTAAACCTATCAATCCCGACCAATAAAGTTTCCATTGTCTTAAATGTTGGACACAAGAAAGGAAACTGCCCCAAATTATTGAAGAATCAACAAGTTAGTTGTGGTACATCTAATGGGACCTTCTTCTTTAAATGTTTATTTGATTAAACATAAATTTTGCTAGTACCACTTCGTCAATATTAGAAACCAGTGGAGGTTTTCATCATTGTACTTGATACATAGGATGATTAGAATATGACGACTAGCAACAATAATGTCGAGAGATAGAGTAATTGTGTACTCAATCTAGTTTTTGGATTTAAAGTTGTACTTAATTGTGACTATTAAGTGCATAAACTCTAAATAAGAATATAAACTTGTTAAGATACAAAAAGGGTTTTCACTTTTGTGACCCTATACACCACGATTTGATGTATGGCTAGCCCATTATCAAGGTGATTATATTCTAAAACAAACTAGAATGATATATCATGTAGATGATGTAAGATTCAAATTGGTAACCCAAGATTAAACCTTAAATTTTGGAATGATGAACGCAAAGAGTTATCAAGTACTCTTGAAACCATTAGATCGTTAATGGTATATGCGTATCTTGTATTCAAAGCAAGATGTCTCGTGCCTTTTGGTTGAAAAGGAGATCGAGGTTGTAAATCATTGATCCAAAATAGGTTGATCATTTTCTTTCACCAACGATTTAAGTTGACACTAGTGTGTTCACTTAATAAGGTAAATAGAGAAATCTTTGAAGAAGTTCAAAAGTTCTAGGAATCACGATTTAGTCGTGATGGGATTATCAAAGTGAAGACTTTGATATAAGCCAAAGGAAATGTGATATAGTATCACAAGTTAATCTCTCTTAGCACGCATCATGGAATAATGTGTGATTGGATAAGAATTCAAACGCTATTCAATATGGTTTGAACTTCGATCAAGTTACTTTGAGTCACTTGAATCCTTTTGGGGATTTTATCATTTTTGTCTAAATTATTTTTCCACTAAATCAAAACATATGAGATATGAAATGGTAAAGGTACCATGTTTGTAAGTTTTTCACAAGAAACAAATGCTCATTTTTCCCTTGCAATTATCACGAGCACGACGGGTTTGCGGCTCATGAAGCTGTCTTTCTAAAATACAAGTTTATTTCTAGAAGACAGAGTGGGAGAAATTATTCAAGAGCCACAAAGAATGTTATGTCGCAAGAAACTGGTCTTTCTTGGCTACATGAGACGTTTTGTGTAAGACGTTGTTTCTTCAAAACCTAGGAGGTTAAATTCGTCACTTGTTAAAATGATGAATTCATGCTACTTTTAAGAAAGTAAAGAGCTTATAACTTACAAAAGAAATTGTTTGATTCAAGTTGATTACTTCTAGAAAGTAATGAACATATGACTTACATAAGAGTGTTTAAGTCACAAACTCAATACAAGGCTTAGAGCCATGAAAATCCGAAACAAAAGGGCTTGATTAGTGACAAAGGGTTTTTGCACTAATAAAGAGAAATTTCAAGGTTTGATTGGTTGCAAAGGGTTTTGCACCAGCTGAAATGCTTAAGTCTATTTGGATCTTCTTAGGGATTGTGTTTCATTATTATGAAATACGTAGCAAGTGAATCTAAAACCCGCTTCTTCAAAAGAAGGAATGTATTCAATACATGTCTTGAGTTTTGTAGATTCTTGCAATCCTAAGATTGTGTGAAACTTAAGAGAGAATCGTAAGTAGGACATCAATGAGTTGGAATCAATGATTTGATCATGTTATAAAATGTTTCTCGATAAGTCGAGAAGTTGTGTTTATACATGGATTTTAGTGGGAGTTACGGAAGTTTTAATTAGTCCGATATGTGGATGACATATTGATCATTGAGAATGATTTAAGACTTTTGGAGTATTATAATACATCTTAAATATCCGGATTTATGAAGATAAATCCACATGATATCAGCGTTAGTAAGAAGTCTTATGTTGATAAGATTCATGACTAGTTCAATTAAATTGAACATATTTGATTGATTCCATTTGCTTCCGCTGCCGGATCAATTAAATAAGTAATGATGTATAACACTTCATACACTTTGAGTATGATGAACTGTTTTCAAAATCGAATTTAAGTAATCTTTACCTAGTATATAAAGATTACCCTTAAGTGTTTGCAGAAGCATTAAGGAAGTAAAGCAAAGTGTTTATGATGCAATTTTGTGTAAGGGTGTTACACAAGTGACAATTGACAATTGAGATTGCGCATGGTTTCCGACAAAACCATAATCAAAACACATCAGGATGGTTAAGATACCATTGTGGCAATGTTAATTAAGAAGTAGATTGTCTAGAATCGTTCTAGGCAATAAAGAACAATGAGAAATATTTACAACGGAAATCGAGTACACTTGCAATCATGAGATGAGCATGAGTAAGAGTCCCACACACTGTGAAAACAGTGGGAGCTATTCTTAGGCTAGAAGGCCTATGTCTTGATTGGATCTCGACACGTACTCAGAAAGTTTTATAATGCAAATGTATACATTACAAAGGAAAACAAGTATGTAGTAAGGTTGAGTAAGGTACAAGAAATTGATAAAACCTACTAACCAAAGTCTTCTCAAAGGCTAAACATGATGAGTCATGTCATTTCAATTGAATTGAAATTAACAACTACATGCAAGATCAAATTAGATTATAGAATATGAAATAGTAATCAGGCATTGACTATTCATATGTGATAATCGCATTTGTCGTTCGAGTTTTTCTTTAAAAACTCCTTTATACTTTGTTACATCCAAACGGGTTGTAGAGACAACGTTGAACCCCGTTAAAGTGAACACGGATTAGCATTGTATTCGCCCATAGTCACTTGTATGAGGTGACGTCTCGAAGTGACTAGAGTGTGATGCGATTGATGGCAAGTTCAAGTGCCATACAGTCATGTGAGATGACTAGTCGATCACATAGGCAGATGTTAGGAACACCTTGTCGGGCCTTATGACCGCTTATAGAGTTCTGGCAAATTTATATAGCCTGGTCGTGGCGAGAGCTGCTATAGTATTCTAATGAGTCGATTCTTTTGACTAAAGACTATTCACCTAAGATGGCACAGTTTCAGATTAACTTTGATTTGTGTTACTACGACCTTCGTAAATGGGGTCAAATGGGCATATTTTGGGTTATGATGGCTGTGGCTAGTCGAAGGGAATGAGTGCGATAGGAATTGTCCACCCCCTGTCGTGGTTAAAACAATATCTCGGGGCCACTCGAGGAGTAATGAATCGAAATGCGTGGCCACGCTCGGAAAGTATCTATGATAGATAAGTCCTGGTCAATCGCTTATTCTCCGGATCGAGGAAACCACTCTCGATATGATCACTTGCAAGTACGACCGAAAGACACCTTGCATTGAGTGGGAGATAGTAATAGGACAAGAGAATTGGTGACGCACACTTGTCGAGGACAAGTGGGAGATTGTTGGGAAATGTGTCCTCAACAATAGTGCGATCACATGATTTAAATATCATTATTAAATCTCATTTTAAGAATACAATTGGGAAGTAATATTGTTACTCAACCGGTCAACATATATCGGTAATGATTGGCGGACTAGAGTTTGACATTATTACATCGTGTGACGGTGGTGATCAGTTGACCCCTAGGTCATACCTATAGGGCAATACTCTTAATTGATCATTTAATTAATCGTATAATGTTACGAGTTAATTAAATTACTTGAAAAATTGACGGACGATTTTGGAAGTAAAATTTACGTATCAAATTGAAATGTGATTAAATGAGATACGGTCTGAGTAATTGAATTGTATCATTACTCGGATGAAATAATTGTTTAATGTAACAATTAAATTTGAATTAATTATTATAAATACAATCCGTTGTGATTTATAAATGGTAAAATATTTTGGCACAAGTAATTATGAAATTACTAAGTCGATTTTGTATATGACGTATTTTTATTAATACGTTGATTTTTAATATGTTAAAAAAATACATATCAAATTTATGTCACATATGACATGTGACATATTGACAATTGACAAAAATAATATGGGATCCATATTATAGATGTGCCGAAAATTTGGAAGAGGATTAGGATTAATATTGTGTTTGCAATTAGTGGTAAACATAATGATTAAAATAGGAGAGTAGGCATGCAACCCTATTCACCTTGTGAAGGCAAACTAATGCATGTATTGGGTCTTTCTCTTCCCCTCTCCTCTCCTCTTTCACGGTTCACTAAAAAGAAAAGAGAAAGAGTTTTGTCTTTTATTTTTGGTGATACACTACATGCAAGATTGTAGAGAGTTTCATTCATTATTACTTCAAAATATTTTAGAAAGATAAAACCTCTAAAATCCCTCTCCTCTAACCGGTTTTAGAGAGTATAAACCAAATAATTTTTGGTTCAATTTTTCATTAGATTAATATTATACTAGCTCAAATAATATTAATTAGATTAAGAGTTAAGCCTTGGGTATAAAGCTTGGGGAGAGATCTTATACTTAGATCTTTGTTCTTCCATAAGGATAAGCTCAAGAACAAGAGAGAAATGTGATCTCTCTTGTGCCCTTTAAACCCAAATCAACAATGTAAGGACATGATTTTTCTTCCTTATATTGTTTATTAGTTTGCATGCATAAGACCTTTGTTAATTTTATGACAAATTAATTTCGACATATATGAGTATGTTAGTATGTATATGAATCTACATTTCCATCACTGTGGTGGCTGATTGTTTGGTGGCGGGTGTAGGACCGTTCAATGACTCCTTTTAGTCGTGGATTGAGGTTGCTTTGGCGCCATTGAGGATTGCTTGAAATATTTGAATTTCCGTCTCGTGTCTTTATAAAACGCAATTCGTTAAACTCGTTCATTTAAATACTTTCCCTCTATGGTTTATACTTATTAAATCCCATTATTTAATTATTTAAATGACCGTCTCAAATACGCTCATGTACTCGTCTCATTATTTAGTAACGTGTCAAATTGGGCTATATTATATATTATTGGGCCATATAGGTGTGGTATGGCATTTTAATAGGGCTAGTCATGGCTATGCAATGTTTGGCGCTAAATTAATTTATTTAAATAATTAATTTCCGTCTCATATTTTATATAACGATAATTCGTTAATATCGTCCTTTCACATAATTATTTTAGGTGACTCATATGTGGTTGAAGATGAAGAGTAATTTTGGGTTTTAGAAGCTTTCTCAAGTTATTACTTGTCTCTTTGCTAGCTTAAGGTAACTATTCCGACTTACTCGACGATTTAATGTCACATTGATGTTGTGTTTGTTGTTTGTTAAGTATTTAGGTGATTGATAATGTGTCACTTTCGTTTCTCACATGATAGAAATTGGAAATAGCATGAGAATGATATTGTGATAAAGTTTGTGATTTGGGCCAAAGTAGGCCAAGACTCTGAACTGGGCCAGATTGACCGAACGAGTTTGGTCAAACTAGGTTTAAACCGGTCAGCCTCGATTTGACCGATGACCCGTTGCGGGACTCGGGTCGAGGGTTTGTCTTTGAGGTGAGATTGGTTGTTATTGGATGTTTTACGTTGATGCCTTAATATTTGTGACTATCATTTCACATGTTGGTTGTTGGATGAATTGGTTGCCTTATACTTGAGTCTTCTTGTCTTGTTGCCATTTTAGCTTGTTCTCATGAATTATGAGATTAACGGTTAGCTGGAATTTGGATTATTATTAATATTGGAGATTTTGTTGGAATGTCATTGGATTATATTCTTGTGTAGCCTTCCATATCCTAGCTTGTGATCATTTATATTTACAAGTTTGGACTTTTTGCCCTTTTTATTGTTAAGTTGGCCTAAGTATTCACTTGGGACGAGGTCTTAAGTGAGTATTTTAAGTTATTGTCATAGATAGGTCATTATAATCTTTGACGAGTGTATGTTCACGGCTTAATAGCCTTTGTGTTCCTGGCTTGGTGGGTGTATATCCAAGCTAGGGCATGACCTTTCTGCCTATTTTGTGAGGAGATGGTCAGCTTAAGTACTAGCCAACCCTTTGGTGGACTCCTTAGGCCGGGTACTCATGTGGTCTTTATCATGAGTCTTGGGTGCGGTGGTTTTATCCGCATTTCTCTAGGTCTGCGCAGTCTAGGATTAGGGTTGAGTCGTATCTTGGCCATGTTTTAAATGTAACCTCTGAGCCAAAATACTAGCTTCCCTACCTCGTGGTATAGACTCGAGTTACAAAGTGACTATTGACTGTACTAGGAACTTATGCCTGTCTCTAGATATATTGCCCTTTCTTGTTTGATGATTCTATGAATCATAGAAGGTGAGATGCAAGCCGGCTATGGTTGATAGAGTTTGGATTCCCGTGTGTTATTTGACTCACATGATAGTGTAGCTTGAGTTGGTCTAGTATTCAGATGCTAGGACTATATGTTGTTTATATTGAATGTTTTTCATGAAAAGCTTAATTGTTTAGCCTTTATATGGGCTATGTATTATATTTGCTCATATTTATATGCTTTCATGTTATATTAACTTGACATTTCGTGGCTGGGAGGACTCGGAGTTACTCCCCACTGACTGTGGCTTTCGTGTTTGTATAAAATGCGATTGACAGGTAGGTGATGCTTATATGGGGTACATGGACGAGCTAGCGAGCAAAGTAACCTTGGGACCTAGATTGGCTTTATTATATTGTGACCCTCAAATACTTTTTATGTCATATACTTTTAGGGACATATGTCTCCCTTGCTCATATTTGGGTTGTATAACTTTGTTTCGCGACTTTAGCGATGTTTCATTCATGAGATTTATTTTGGACCTTGCATGTTTGACACTTTCCCATTTGGATATTTTTATAACAGGTTCAGGTTTCGTTTTCGGTTTTAAAAATTACAGGTTTTTACCCAAATGAACCTATTACAAACATATCCATGTAGTTTTTATCTAGAATTATGTGTGTACTTTTCCGCAATAAACGAGGGTGTTACAGTTGGTATCAGAGCATATTTGCTCCCGACGCACGTTTGTGCACCCCAATATAAATAACTTGACCTTAAAATAATAAACTTGAGAGATGGGTAAGATGGGTAGACTTAGGACCTTATGTTGTAGTCTCTTTGTGTTTGCTCTTTGTTAGGTACTAACATGTTTGTTGATTGTTATTTAATAATTGTTGCGTTCTTGGATGAATGACCGTGAGCTTATCTATACGAAGATCAAGACTTGGTGCCTATTGCTGAGGATTGAAGATTTGTTCAACCTTTGAAGAATGCTTCTACTTCCTTAAAGATGTTTCTCGTTCTTTTGGTATCTCACCTTATTCTTAATCTCTTGGTGCTTATCCTCCTTCTAAACTCCCTTCTGTTTTACTTTAAAAGCTACGCTTGTACTCCTAACTTGTCCTTTGTTCCTTGCTTATCCTTCCTTAACGCCGTTTGATAGTACTCTTTCTTTTGAGGAATGTTGACCTTGGTTGGAAAACTTGACTCTTGAGGAGATTGTTTGTGTTTGACCCTTAACCCTGGCTTTGAGAAGTCTTTGTCAATTCATTCTTTGGTTTTGAAAACATTGAGGTTGTGTCGAGTGCTTGAGATAAAGAGATGCTTTTATACTTGAGTGGTAGATTTGCTTTAAGGAAATCCTAATATGTGATAAGATAGGTGGAAGAAATATCTAACCGATTTATCACCCCTTAAGCGAGCATTTATTTTACCTTGACCCTTGTTTTGGGATTTGGTCGTTTTGTTATGAAGGTACAATACCCTAATAGACGTGACCTTGTTAGAGAGAACCTTAAGTTTTAGGAAGCGTATGGATTAAGCCTTAAAATCCTCTTTCGTACCATTAATCGTTTTCCTCCCTTTCGTTCATACCTTGGTTGGATTTGATTCTTAAGTATAAAAGTTCATTCGTTATTTCCTTGTCTTGAATACCTCCCTAATTCTAATATCTCTTACTGGTTGCTAACTAGTTATCTTTATGATTCAACTCTTTTAGTCTCACATCTTGACATGTTCATATATCCCTTTTTAAATTTCCTATCATTTCCTGACCTGGTTATTACCCTTTGTTTCCTTAGTGGAGTGATGACATTGTTGTTTGAGATTTGAGTATCTGACATTTCCTTGTTGTCTAATTTCCCTTTATCCTTGACCATAAGCGTTACCGTTCATATCTCATTTTCTTGCTTCATCATGCCCCTCCTTTAAGTTTGACACTCGTATCTTGTGAAACTCTATCTTTGACATCCTTGTAATTTTTGACTTCGATTTCTACCCTATGAAATTCATTATAGCTCTCTTGTTGCTTAAGTTTGAGCTCTCTTAACATACTTTGTTTTTATGCTATCTAAGTTACTTTCCTTTTTGTACAACTTCTAAACTGTCAAGCTACTAGTTTCGATTCATTCTTAAAAGTTTATGTCACTTCTGCAAACCTAACCTATTTTTGAAGACTTGAAAATAAAAATTTGATTTAGTTCCCTATTCCTTCCTTGAATATAAACTCATTTATCGTAATTTTAATTACTAAACCCGAGATTTCGTTAAGTTTTGTCCAATTTCTGTTAACTTTGATCTATTTATGACTTCTTTGTCAAAGTTAAATGTTACATTTTCAGGGATTTGACTCCCATTTGGCTTTAAAAGTGAAATCTTTATTTCTATTTTGGCTTTTTGCAAAAGAAAATTTGAGTAGATTACCTTTCTCTTATTTTGATTTTAACGTTGATCGGATGTTAGAACTAGTTATTGGAGACGTTTGATAACTTGTTCTACGCTTGTCGGCGAATAGTTTTTGTTTTAAATTTGTCTTTGACTTGGAAAGTTAGCGTTCTTGTGTGCACAACAAGAGCAATTTCGTTCCATGAATGAGACTTATACTTTTGAAAACTCTTCATTAATGTTTTCGAAAGTATTTTGATTTTCGATTTATACAAATGATTTGTTTTTTGACCTTATCTTTTATTTGGAATGTGATGTTCTTGAATGCGCAACGAGAGCACTTCCGTTCCTTTGATGAGAATCTGGTTCTGTCAGAAAATCTTATTTGAAACTTTTAAAAGAATTTTAATTCTTACTATTTGTAACCTTTTTATGTTTTGGGTTACCAATTTCAAAAGTCCAGTTTTACTTTTTATAACCTTTCATTTCTACTTTCATGTTTCGAGGACGAAACTTTTTAAAAGGTGGGGTGATTGTAACACCCGCGAATTTCTCATTTTGACAATTAAAATTTATCTAACCGTTTAATTAATTTATTTTATATTTTTAAATTATTTAATTTAATTAATTCTTTTTAAGCACAAATTTTATAAAAAGAATATTCTAAAGCTTAATTTATATAAAAACACGTATTTTAGTCGGATATTAATAATAGGTGAAAATAATAATGATATTTCCGTCTTATGTTACCGTCTAGCAAAGATCGTCGCATTTCTCTTATAAAGCTACTTCTTTTCGAACCAACCCGATTCCGACAACACAACTAACTTAAATATTAATATTATTATTATTATTATTATTATTATTATTATTATTATTATTATTATTATTATTATTATTATTATTATTATTATTATTATTATTATTATTATTATTATTATTATTATTATTATTATTATTATTATTATTATTATTATTATTATTATTATTATTATTATTATTATTATTATTATTATTATTATTATTATTATTATTATTATTATTATTATTATTATTATTATTATCGTAATTGTTATACCCGTCCCATACCCCCGTCACTTTCCCCTTTCATTTCTTCCTTTCCTCTTTCGATCTATCAACAACAACAATAGACAACAACCAGGGAACCACAACACCCACCATTTTCGTCACCTCCAACCTCAGATCCCGCCCCCATTCTCAACCAAATTTGATAAGTTTTACACCAATAGCTTCCTTTCCTCGTCCTCCTTCTTTATATGTAAAAAAAAGAGCCAAGCTTTCGTCCTATTTCGATTCGGCCGCCTTACAAAGGATTCGGATTTTGGGTTAATTTCTTCTGTTTTTGGGTTTCGTATCATCCTAGGGCGATTCCTTGGACTTTAAGAGATCAAAAACAGGTAACGGTGATAGGTTACTCGACAATCGTCGAAATTTACATCTTTTGTGTCCTTTTAAATGTTCTTGTTTATTAAAGTTTAAATCTTTATATTGTTTGGCATTTGTATGATGTTTCCGTCTCGAATGGTTGTTGAAATGGGCTAGTTTATCTTTTGTTTCGAAATCATTTTACCCGATAATTCTCGAGTATAGTTGAACGAATTAAATGGTTGTCATTTGTGTTTCATTCATGCTCCTTTCCGTCTCAGTAGTCGTTTTGGGGTCGTCACGTGTTCTGTTTTTCAGTCGATGGAAGGTGTTGGGCGGCCTGATATGTGGGTTAGTTTTAGGTCGGCTTTAGTGGCGTGTTTGGTGGATGTTTGGACTCGGTATGGGCGTCGTTTTCAGCAGGTATTAGTGTTGTCTCTGGGACTGTTTTGGGTATGAAATTTGGTGTTTATACGGACTGCTTTGGGATGAGAATAGGGTATGTGTAGTGTTGCTCTTAGGCACAAAATTATGCTGTTTTGGGACTGTCTTAGGACGGAAATTGGGACTGTTTTGACTCAGCCTTGCGGGTACTTCATGGCTGTTTTGGCGCGGTGTTAAGTAACTTTACTGGACTGTTTTGAGTCACTTTGTGCAGGTTGTTTTGAGGTCGTTCCATGGACTGTGTGGGGTTGCTTTGGGATGTTTTACTCGGGGTTTTGGGGACTGATTGCAGGCTGTTTGATCAACCATAGCAGGATGTTTGTGGGGCTGGTTGGTGGCTTTTTGGCAGCCTCGGGGAAATGTTGAGCAGGGTGGTTATGGGTGATGGTTGCGGTCCGTTTATGGGCTGTGGTGGCTGATTGTTTGGTGGCGGGTGTAGGACCGTTCAATGACTCCTTTTAGTCGTGGATTGAGGTTGCTTTGGCGCCATTGAGGATTGCTTGAAATATTTGAATTTCCGTCTCGTGTCTTTATAAAACGCAATTCGTTAAACTCGTTCATTTAAATACTTTCCCTCTATGGTTTATACTTATTAAATCCCATTATTTAATTATTTAAATGACCGTCTCAAATACGCTCATGTACTCGTCTCATTATTTAGTAACGTGTCAAATTGGGCTATATTATATATTATTGGGCCATATAGGTGTGGTATGGCATTTTAATAGGGCTAGTCATGGCTATGGAATGTTTGGCGCTAAATTAATTTATTTAAATAATTAGTTTCCGTCTCATATTTTATATAACGATAATTCGTTAATATCGTCCTTTCACATAATTATTTTAGGTGACTCATATGTGGTTGAAGATGAAGAGTAATTTTGGGTTTTAGAAGCTTTCTCAAGTTATTACTTGTCTCTTTGCTAGCTTAAGGTAACTATTCCGAGTTACTCGACGATTTAATGTCACATTGATGTTGTGTTTGTTGTTTGTTAAGTGTTTAGGTGATTGATAATGTGTCACTTTCGTTTCTCACATGATAGAAATTGGAAATAGCATGAGAATGATATTGTGATAAAGTTTGTGATTTGGGCCAAAGTAGGCCAAGACTACGAATCGGGCCGTTGGACCGAACGAGTTTGGTCAAACTAGGTTTAAACCGTCGACCTCGATTTGACCGATGACCCGTCGCGGGACTCGGGTCGAGGGTTTGTCTTTGAGGTGAGATTGGTTGTTATTGGATGTTTTACGTTGATGCCTTAATATTTGTGACTATCATTTCACATGTTGGTTGTTGGATGAATTGGTTGCCTTATACTTGAGTCTTCTTGTCTTGTTGCCATTTTAGCTTGTTCTCATGAATTATGAGATTAACGGTTAGCTGGAATTTGGATTATTATTGATATTGGAGATTTTGTTGGAATGTCATTGGATTATATTCTTGTGTAGCCTTCCATATCCTAGCTTGTGATCATTTATATTTACAAGTTTGGACTTTTTGCCCTTTTTATTGTTAAGTTGGCCTAAGTATTCACTTGGGACGAGGTCTTAAGTGAGTATTTTCAGTTATTGTCATAGATAGGTCATTATAGTCTTTGACGAGTGTATGTTCACGGCTTAATAGCCTTTGTGTTCCTGGCTTGGTGGGTGTATATCCAAGCTGGGGCATGACCTTTCTGCCTATTTTGTGAGGAGATGGTCAGCTTAAGTACTAGCCAACCCTTTGGTGGACTCCTTAGGGTACTCATGTGGTCTTTATCATGAGTCTTGGGTGCGGTGGTTTTATCCGCATTTCTCTAGGTCTGCGCAGTCTAGGATTAGGGTTGAGTCATATCTTGGCCATGTTTTAAATGTAACCTCTGAGCCAAAATACTAGCTTCCCTACCTCGTGGTATAGACTCGAGTTACAAAGTGACTATTGACTGTACTAGGAACTTATGCCTGTCTCTAGATATATTGCCCTTTCTTGTTTGATGATTCTATGAATCATAGAAGGTGAGATGCAAACCGGCTATGTTTGATAGAGTTTGGATTCCCGTGTGTTATTTGACTCACATGATAGTGTAGCTTGAGTTGGTCTAGTATTCACATGCTAGGACTATATGTTGTTTATATTGAATGTTTTTCATGAAAAGCTTGATTGTTTAGCCTTTATATGGGCTATGTATTATATTTGCTCATATTTATATGCTTTCATGTTATATTAACTTGACATTTCGTGGCTGGGAGGACTCGGAGTTACTCCCCACTGACTGTGGCTTTCGTGTTTGTATAAAATGCGATTGACAGGTAGGTGATGCTTATATGGGGTACATGGACGAGCTAGCGAGCAAAGTAACCTTGGGACCTAGATTGGCTTTATTATATTGTGACCCTCAAATACGTTTTATGTCATATACTTTTAGGGACATATGTCTCCCTTGCTCATATTTGGGTTGTATAACTTTGTTTCGCGACTTTAGCGATGTTTCATTCATGAGATTTATTTTGGACCTTGCATGTTTGACACCTTCCCATTTGGATATTTTTATAACAGGTTCAGGTTTCGTTTTCGGTTTTAAAAATTACAGGTTTTTACCTAAATGAACCTATTACAAACATATCCATGTAGTTTTTATCTAGAATTATGTGTTTACTTTTCCGCAATAAACGAGGGTGTTACAGTCAATGTGATCTTCTTGCTGCCCTGCTTGAAGGAATAGGTATTGCTCCTCCCCTGATTGATAGAATTCTTGTCAAATTACCATGGTCTACCCAACAGTAGGTGGCAAGCATACATAGGGACCACATCACATAACATCTCATCTTTATAAACATTGCCAATTGAAAAAAGAACCAGGCATTGTTTATCCACCTTGACCTCTGCTCCCTTGTTTAGCCATCTGAGTTTGTAAGGATTGGGGTGCTCCTAGGTACTGAGGTTAAGCTTGTTAACCATGGTGACAGATGCTACATTGGTGTAGCTTCCACCATCAATGATCAAGGTGCATACCCTTCCCTGAATAGTACATCTACTCCTGAAAATGAGGGATCTTTGGTCCTCCTCCAAAGGTGCCTATTTAGAGTGCATTACCCTCCATAGAACCAGACTATGGCCTGTATTAAGGTGAGCCATGACCTGTTCCTGATTGGGTTCCTCCTCAAGAGTTGCCTCCTCATTCACTGGCTCCTCCACATACTCAACTGAACCTTCTCTTTCCCACTCCTCTACTTCCATTACTGTCAATGTTCTCTTGGAAGGACAGTCCTTCCTGAAGTGGCCATACCCTTGGCATTGGAAGCATTTAATCTTTTCTTTGGTCAGAGGTGGGTTGGACTTAGGGAACTTATGTGCCTTCCCCTTGTCTCCTCCTGTTTGGGACACTGGTTTAGGTGTTTTAACAATTTTAACACCAGTGTAGAGTCTAAAGATAGGTTTGGGTTTAGGTGTAGCAGGTTTAGACTTTCCCATTTTCTCTACTCTGAGTTCCAAGTTTGTAACATTATCAAATGACCACAATGGTTGCATTCTAACCTTAGTAGCAATATTCTTATCAAGCCCTTCTAAGAACCTAGCAATCCTTTGCTCATGCTTCTCATTTATCTCACACTGTAAGGTCAATTGTTCAAACTCTCTCAAATAGGTCTCAAGTGGTCTCTTATCCTGCCTAAGCTTAGACAACTTAATGAACAGGTCCTGGGTATAATCTTTGGTAACAAACTTATCCAACAATTTCTTTTTAAGTTTGGACCAAGATTTAATAGCCTCCTTCCCTTCCCTTAACCTCTGATGTTTAAGGTTATCATACCATAGTGAGGCATATCCCTTTAATTTCAACACGGCAACTTTACAAGGCTTAGCATCATTGTAATTTTTGAACTCGAATAATTTTTCAACATCCCTAATCCATTCTAGTAAGTCATCAGAGTTAAGACTACCAAAAAAATCAGGAATTTCTACCTTTAGATGCTTGTCTGCTTGTTCAAGAGCCTCCTCTTATGTTCTGATGCTCTCCTCAGAGTCTGACTCATAACCATGATGTGGCTGTCCTCTCCCTGCTCCCATGAAGAAGCCTCTGCCTCTACCTCTTCCTTTGGCAGGTGGCTGTCTCCTTGGATCATGGTTTGGAAACCTCTCCATCACCACATGAACAGCATTGAGCAATGTGTCTACATTTCCTGCAAGTGTTTCTATCCTGGTCTCAATACCTGGTGTAAGGGTTAAACTCGTCGTCAAAAGCTTCCTAACCAAAACAATATTTATAACTTCACAAACTACTCTTAGTAAAGAGGTAAGTAAAGGTCGGATCCCAAGGGACAGGTATTGATGTTGGATTTTCAATTGCAAATGGTTGTGTCTTAGGGTGTCGCAATTTGGGTTGAAATAGGAGATCAACTAAACTAAATAACAATATAAAAGCAAAGTGATAAAACAAGCAACGTGATTAAAATGAGATGTAAACAATTGATTAAAAGCACTAGGGTGTCATGGGTTCATAGGGGATTCATGGGAGTTAATCATACAAACATATTCTCTACTAGATGCAAGCACTTATTGATGTGATGGGATCGAGTTGGTGTATAAGCTTACAATCCCGAAGAAGGTTTGGGTCCCGGAGCCAAATCGATTAGATTGTACAACACCTACAAGTCGACTTAATCCTTCCTATTCAACTATATGCATGGTCTAATAAGACTCGAGTTGGTGTATAAGCTTACAAGTCTCATTGAAATGATAGGTGATGGGTAAAAAATGCAAGGATTCATAGGCTCGCATTTCATCAAACATAACATGTGCATAAGTTGAAATCACAACAAGCAAGCAAATTAATTATTGAAACATATTAGATTAAGCATGAATCAAACCCATGTTGGTTTCCTCTAATTCCCCATTAACCCTAGTTAAGGAAACTACTCACTCATTATCAAATTTAACATGCTAACAAGCTTGTCAATCATACTAGCAAGGCAAAACATGATGAATAAATGAAAATGATTAACAATAATTAAAACAAGGTTAAGAGAGAATTATACCTATGAAGATGATTCCAAATAATAATACAAAGAATAATAGAAGTACTTGATGATTCATAGAAGGTTGTCAATCCTCCAAATAAACCCAAATAATATTCTAATTACCCAAAATAAATGAAGAACAATAGAGAAATTAAGGAAAGATTAAGTATTGAGATTTGTATTAAGACTAGATTAAAAGTTGATTACAAGATTAAGGAATGATTAGAACTTGATTAAGAAAGTATTAAGAGAGCATTCTAATCTAAGTAGTACAATGGGGTATTTATACTAAAGATTAGGTACACAAATTAGGATTACTAAGGGCTTAAATGAATATTAAGTCCTTAAGAAAAGTTGAGGAAATGCTCCTCTCCAAGGAAATGAGCATTTCCGTTTTGCTGGTCTTGGCACGGGACGCGCGTCTTGAGGATAGGCACGGGCTCTCTGGAGATTTATCGGAGCGGATTATCAGGGGAGACGCTCGGATCTTCTTGCTTCAGGTCGAGCGTCTTCAGCACGGGATGCTCGGATGGTGGTGAAGGGAGACGCTCGGATCGTCTGTGATCCGCTCAAATCCCATGGCAGACAACTTTTCTCCTTTTCTTCCTTCATAATCCGCGAGGATCATTCCGGGGATGCAAGGATCCTGTCGTCATTGCCCAATCTACTTCATTATCTACATAGACCATCTAGTATTGTCTCCTCCTTGATGCTTGGTCATTAGGTGCGATCCATTTAGCTCCATTTTCTCAAGAAAATGCAAGGCTATCACTTCTTTCCTACCAAAAGCGACAATCCACAAAGGGTATGCAAAATGGGAAACTAAAGATAGTAAATGACCCAATTATGCACTAAAAAGCATAGGAACGAGGTAAATTCGGGGACTAAATGTGCTCAAATATGAGTCACATCAAACATCCCCACACCGAACCTTTGCTCGTCCCGAGTAAAGAGCTGACAAAAACTAGGACCCTTATTTAAACAATCCTACTAATATAGCCGATGTGAGACAATTAGCGGGTCTCGCTCTGCCCCTTCAACTCACAACAAGACAACCATGAGGTAGGATGCCTTCTTGCAAAGCAAGGTGGGGCTTGCCAAAATGGCGACACATTGTGGACATGGGCCACAAGCTGGTCTGTGGATTTGGCCCACCTACCGATCTGCGGTCACGGGCCACCTGCACGCCAAGCCAATATGTGGACATGCAGCGGTCTTTTGAAAGCCACGCTCGGCGGCGTAAAAATGCTTTCGACCGGATCGTTTTAGATTGGTCGGTTTCGTCTCGGTAAAGGTCTCAAAACGATTAGAGATGCTCGGAGTCGCCACAAAGCATTTGGGGGATGCTTGGAACCCGTTTGAATCCACTTTATACCTAGGTCAATCAAGGCAAAAAGCGGTGTTTGACATAGGTACTAAAGATAAGGACTCGTCTCCCTTTTAGCATTCTATGCCTAAAATGACTCTCGTACGCCCTGGATAAGGCCATCCACTATCCAAAGGTTCTGAGTAAGGGGTGAGGGTACGTATTGGGAAGGCCTTTAATCGGACACCCAATTCCGCCCGCGTTAGCGGCCTCTACTGATCGATCGTGGTTGTTTAAGTACAAAAGTTGATAAAACGGTTAAAATTCATGAATGCGCATCCAAAAGTTTAACGTAACATGTGAAAGTTTGCTAAGTCGGTTGATTTAATCCAAGTATCAAGTATAAGATGTCAAGTTGGATTTAGATTGATTTGCATGTGAGAACGGAAATTAAACATCCATTTACCAAATTCGGGTTATGATGCTTAACACGATCCGTTATTCAAAAAAATGTGTTTTAAAGACAAAGTATGAAATGCAAACTCGTCAATATGATCCTTCACGTATGCGGATAAACCGTAATCGGGATCGTCCTAGACAAGTGCTAAAAACGAGGCAGAACAGTGTCGGGCAGCCCCATTGGGGTGCGAGCCTATTGGCGAGATAAAGGGCTCTGCCTAGGTTTTAAAACATGAGAACAGACGGCCTCTTGGGGCGCGAGCCAGACGACGACCCAAGGGGCGTCCCCTGGTTGTTAAAAAGGTTGTTTAAAACCGTTTTTTGTGATTAATGATTTGCAAATGTTGTTTGCATGACTCAGAATAATTACTATTGTGTTAGTAACATTCGTTGTCGGATTTTCATGTTTGAAAAGTATAGTTTACAAATAAAAATATAAAATGTTTGATTTGAACTAAATATGTTAAGTTCATTTCTTTGTAATTAGTCAAGTTAATCATCGTACTCGGATTAAACCGACATGGTATAAAGAACCAATGATGATTATGAATTATGACTAATATGTTTACAAATGTAAATAAATGAGAAAAATGCTAAATAAAAGAAAAGGGTGTTAAATTACCCATTAAAATGTAATTAACCAAATAATATCACCGAGTCACGGATTAAACCGTCATGGTATACGGAACTAAGGGTGATTATGATTTATGGTTAAAAAGTTTGTCATAAAAATGATTTGAAACATTTGAAATGGTAAAAACCGTAAAAGGAAAGAAGTATAAATAAAAGAAACTGTTGAAGGAAAAGACGAAATGAAACACGTTTGAGTCTGACCTGGATACCCACAAGAGGCGCGAGCCTCCCTGCATAGCAAGGAGCTTCTGTCTCAGGCCAAAACTCGGTTTTGGCTCGTCTAACCTATGTTTGAATCGTGTCATGCATTGTTCATGTTCATAAACTCATAAAAACAGTAGAAACATGAAACAAATGAGTTGTTTACACCCTCAAACTTACTGTAGATACCCAGTATCTGCTGAGACTCCAACAAACACCCGATGATTATCGGACTACAACATGTTTTGGAATCGCGGCGTTTGATCGACAGTTTGTGTACAACTTTACGTCGGAAAACTTAAAACGATTTCGAAAATAAAACATCTCAAAACATTTCAAAAATACCTGGAGTGTTTAATGCACGGCGACGGGGTCGCAATGACACTAACTAGAGTCAAAACCGACACCGGACCAAAAACCGACTCAAAAATTCAAATCCCGACTCCAACAACGAGTCAAACCGAGTCAACCACAAAAAACAAACATTTCAAACCTTCTACCTTAAGTTTTCCCGGATTCATGTTGGTCAAGTACCAAACATGTGACTACAAAACCTAGGATAGAACAAATCATGATTGCGTTTGTTGTGAAAGTGACAACACAGCTCGAAGACCCGCGACGTGGATCGAGCCTCTTTGAGCAGCCCAGGTGGCCACGTCGCTCAAAACTCACACAACCACTCATTCTCCTATAAATACCCCTCAAATGCCACCCATTTGAGAGTTACGCGAGTGTCCGCCCCCTCTTTTCTCCCTTAAAATTCTCGACTAGACTTCTTAAGTCACAACCCGACGCGTATTTACGACCTACCGATCGTAAACACGAGCCTTACACATTGTTTGGTACCGTCATCGTGCATTAAAACAACTTGACCGACCACTTTGACCACTACACCGTCACTAAGCTTTTAAAACACTCTTTTACTTACCAAAACGGTTTTAAAACGAGTTTTTTCCGATCAAACGAGTTGTTACACTTACGTCGGTCACTCGCCATAACCAAACATGCAAGTATGAGGGTGTAAAAATCCTCTTTCATTATGTTTTCATTTGTTTCATGACTCTAACATACTAAAACATGCATAACATGAACCAAAACATGGAATAAACGAGCCAAAACTGATTTTTGGTCTGAGGTAGAAGCCCCTTAGGTCGCCAACTGGCCCGCGCCTAAATGGGGTATTCAGACCAGAAATCAACCGTGTTTGTTCTCGTCATTTCCCTTAATCCATTTTTCATATTTGTAATCGGTTTTCACCATTTCAAGTATTTTCGAACCTTTGTTGTTTTATTTCACATGTTTTAACCATAAAGCATTTTTCACCCTTGGTTCCTCATACCATGACGGTTAAATCCGTGTTTCGGTGATAATATTTGGTTAATGACATTTAAAAGGAATTTTAAAGCCTTTTATTTCATTTCTTTACATTTCCAAACAAACATATTAGTCACCAACACAAAGTCATCCTTGGTTCTACATACCATGCCGGATTTTAACCCGGGTACGATGATGAGTACCGACTAATTACATTCAAATGGACTTAAAACAATTAGTCCATAATCATTTTTCAAAACTATTCATGTCAAGTTTGTCAAATCGAACCCGACACCGAATATTATCAAATAATGATGATTATTCGAGTCTAGTTCTTCAAATCAACAAATGCGGTCTAAACGACCCTTTCAAATCAAACCGGGTTCAAATACCCATTTTCAACACGTTTTATAACGTTTTCTAAAAGGTCAGAACACGGCACATAAACCGTGGGCTAACCCGCGCCTAAACAGGCTCTTCATTTCTCATTTTCAAAACCAGAGGGAGGCCCCTTACACCGCCGGCTGGCTCGCGCCTCATATAGCCGTCTGGTACAGGGCCTGTTCCCTTCCAGCATTAGTCTAGGACGGTCCCGACTCCGATTAACCCGGATATAGGATGGATCAGACGACTGTTCAAACCATATTTGCAAAATGCCTTACTAAGACAAATGGATCATGTTATGCACCCTAAACCTAATACGGTACATGGATGTTTAATTTCCGTCTTGCATGCAAATCAACCATTAATCCAACTCGACATCTTATACTTGATAGTTGGATTAAATCAACCGACTTAGAAAGCTCTCACATGTTAGGTTTAAATTATTGGATGCGCAATCATGCATTTAAACCGTTTTATCAACTTTTGCATTCAACCAACCAAGATCGATTAGTAGAGACCGCTAAACGCGGGCGGGATTGGGTTTCTGATTAAAGGGCTTCCCAATACGTACCTTCACCTCTTACTCAGAAACTTTGGATAGTGGACGACCTTATCCAGGGCGTACGAGAGTCATTCTAGAGATAGGATGCTAAAGAGGGACGATTTCCTTATCTTTAGTACCTATGTCAAACGCTGCTTTGTGCTTCGATTTGACCGAGGTATAAAGTGGAATTCGAACGGGTTCCAGGCATCCCACAAATGCTTGGTGGCGACTCCGAACATCTCTTATCGTTTCGAGACCCTTACCGAGACGAAACCGACCGATCTAAAACGATCCGGTCGAAAGCACCTTTACGCCGCCGAGCGTGGCTTTCAAAAAGACCGCTGTATGTCCGCAGATCGAACCGGACCTGTAGGTGGGCCATGTCCACAGATTAGCGACTCCGCTGGGGAAAACTAGGACACTTACGTCTTTGTGATCCCTAGATGGTGAGACTCAAACGAGGTCTTGGTTGGAATGCATTAATTGATATTACGGTCACGGTCGGGTTCCTTGTCCGGGCCCACAACCTAACCTTTTTCGACCAATTGGCTCGTCCCGTCGGCGTGAGTTTTCTCATCCCCGCGTTTCGAATCCCGATTCAGTCAAGCATACCATTAACGTTACACATTTCTGTTTCGTCAAAGAGCTTTCAACACTTTCGAGCACGAGGCTAGGGCACCCTCCTTACACATTTTGTTTGGATTGGTATCCCTCTCGCAAATCGGGGTTTGATTGCTTGGTGTGTAACCCACCCTTTTAAGCCAAAACCCGTGTCAGCATAATGCATAATATAATGAACTGTGAGTGCTTATGTGCTACTTGATCATAAGTCCTTCCGTGTCATTTTCAAACTTTCAAAAACATCTTTTCGCGCCGTTATAATGGCCATTTCAAACCTCGGTCTTTCGCCGACCGTTGCGCGCTTTTCTAGGCCGTCGTAATGACAATTTTCAAACTCGGTTTGGTATAACCTTTTCATCACGCCTTTCTAGGTCGTCGTAATGACAATTTTCAAACTCGGTTTTGTATAACCATTTCAACACGCCTTTCTAGGTCGTCGTAATGACGATTTTCAAACTCGGTTTTGTATAACCATTTCAACACGCCTTTCTAGGCCGTCGTAATGACGATTTTCAAACTCGGTTTTGTATAACCATTTCAACACGCCTTTCTAGGCCGTCGTAATGACAATTTTCAAACCCGGTTTTGTATAACCATTTCAGCACGCCTTTATAGGCCGTCGTAATGACGATTTTCAAACTCGGTTTTGTATAACCATTTCAACACGCCTTTCTAGGCCGTCGTAATGACGATTTTCAAACTCGGTTTTGTATAACCATTTCAACACGCCTTTCTAGGCCGTCGTAATGACGATCTTCAAACCCGATTTTGTATAACCATTTCAAATCACCTTTTTACGCCGTTATAATCGCCGCGTCTAGACACGGATTTTAACCCGTTTCGCGCCGACAATGGCTCTTTCAAAACCCGAGAAAAGCACACACCCTTTTCTCGAGACACTTTCGGGATCCCGAGGACCATGCACCGTCCCCGAGACCTTTTCAAACATTTCAAACTCGATTTTCAAAACATACAATTTTGAATTTCAAAACCGTTTTGGGAAACAACGCACTGTTTTCCGAACCAACTCAAACTCAAACCGTCTTTTGCAAATAAACTTAAGACAACCTTTTCAACTGATTGACTTGCGGAGATTCCTATCTTCGGAAGCCGCCCATTAAAAGCGACAAATGAATCTTTTTGAAAATTTCTATTTTCGAAAACTTCAGTCCACCAATTCCGCCTCGTGTCTATCGAGTTAAAGCAAACGTACTTATGGGTCTTTACTTATGAGTCGTCTCACCACAAGACCCGTCCAATGGCGTCGCGCCGTCATGATTGGACTCGTGTCAAAGGTTCGGTCAAACACCGTCACGTCATAAATCGAGTCAGCACCGAGGGACCACACACGGTCACCCCGTCTTGTTGAGTCGATCTTTGTCTCGTCCTCTGTATTGTTTGCGTTCAGTCTTGGAACCGTGTCGGATTGAGTTGTAATGTGAGTCGTTTTTCTGCCTCAGAGCCATGGCCCCGTCTTCAGCTTCGTCCAACAACAACAATGATAACAACAGAGATGTCACAACTGATCAGCTAGCTAGCACCTTCCGCTCTTAAGGTCACCCTGGATCACGTCGAGACCCGTATCGACGCCCGGAGAACAAGGAAATCGGGGAACATAATACCCCACCTCGATCGAAACGAGAAGAGGTGAAACTCTTGGAAGAACAGCTCCTAGCCCGGGGTAACAACATCCATCTTGAAAACAACCGAAGGTTCGAGCCTGTTGGGGACCAGTTACCTGACAACTTCACCCTGACTGATGTGCCTAAGTTCAAAGGAGTGGAGGACCCACTCAACCATATCCGTGTATTCAAAGACTACATGGCCATTAAGGAGGTCAAACAGAAGCTTTTTACCCGGATCTTCCCATCCTCTTTGGAGCCGATTCCTCGCCAATGGTACTACTCCTTGGACCCGAAAAACCTTACTACTTGGGATGAGATCGCAGTTGAGTTTGCCAAACAGTATGCCGACAACGTCGAAATCCAGGCCAACACCCGTACTCTCGAGGTGTTAACCCAAAACGACAAGGAAGGGTTCACTGAGTTCCTAACCCGCTGGAGGAGGGTGAGTACTCAATTGGTCAGTAAGCCGAGTGAATCAACTCTGGTCGAGAAGTTTATCAACAATCTCCGCCCGGTTTATGCCAACCTACTGAGGTATCAGAATATCAAAACTTTTCAAGATCTGCAGATTCTAGGGACACGTATTGAGGACGACCTCCGAAAGGGTGTCCTAGCAAAGACCACTGGCAGGGGTTATCAAGGATCCACCTCAACCGGATCTCGCCCTTACGGTCAGACAAACAAGATTGATCAGGTCAACCTCGTCGAACCATCTGCCAAGAAAACTGAGCGCCCCCAGAGAGTGTTCACCAACATAGGGTCGACTTATGCAAGTGCCCTGAAAAGGCTCATGGACAAGGGGAAGCTACAACCGATCGGACCCACCCCGGATCCGACCGACGCCAAGAAGTCCCGATTTTGGAACCCCAACGCCTACTGTCAGTATCATCGAGGGAAAGGGCATGATACCGAAAATTGCTTCAAAATCAAGCACCTCATTCAAGACATGATTGAGAAGGGAGATTTGCCTATACCCCCACCAACTAAGCCGAACAACAAGACGAATCCTCTGGGAATTCACGCCATCTCTGACGATGAGCCGACCCTAGACTGCTCTCACCTCATCTTGCCGATTGACGGCGAGGTGAATGTTTTGGAAAAGGACCCTTCAGACGGAGTGTTTGTGTTTAGTGCTGCCACTATGCTCACTATGTTTCAGCAAGTTGAAGAGGCCATAGCCAGCCTCTCTGAAAGAATCACCCGACTCGACGACGCCTACCGTTGACTCATCTTCAATCCCCCAATACCGCGCCCAAGGGAGAATTCCCCAAGAATTCAAAACTACCCACCCCAGGATGGATTGCTCCCGCGACCATTCTGGCATAGACCTCACGAAAATCACCTTCAAGATAATCACCTTCAAAATAACTACCCTCAAAATAACTACCCCCATAAAAATCGCCCTCACAAAAATATTCCCCACAAGAACTACCCACCGAGGAATACCCCTCCAAGGTATCCTCGAGACTCCGAAATTAACGGCATATGGAGGGATGATGTTGAGGATGTCTATATCATCTCAGGGAAGGAGAAGCGGGCGAAAGAAATTGGGCATCTCACCCGGTCCGGACGTCCCTATCAAAATCCGAGCAACCCAACGGTCGTTCCAACAACGAATGACCAAGTCGTCCCGGAAATGGACACTTAACCAAAGGCCCCCGAGAACTCAATCTCACAAAAACACTCCGAAAGCAAAAGCCGAAATCTCAATTTGGCAGCTGATCGCAACGTCTTTTGTGTATCGACAAGCCTTGCTGCAGGCCTTGGGAAAATTAACCGTGCCCTCCACCTCTTCCCCAGAAGAAATAGTGGCACACATGACGAGGGACGCCCCTGATCTGAGTAACCCGGTCGTCTTCTCCGACGAGGACATCCCTCCATTCGGAGCCAATCATAACCTGGCCCTGTACATCACCGTACAATGCCTCCAAAAGAATATACCAATGGTCCTCGTGGATGACGGTTCCGCCGTGAATGTCATCCCTCTCAAAACTGCCCACAGGCTGGGTGTCAAGGAATCTTATTTGATCCCAACAAATCAAGGAGCACGCGCCTACGACGGCACTCGTTGCAAGGTCGCAGGGCTAGTCACTTTAACCGTCGCAACCGGACCCTTAGAAAGACAAACCAGTTTTCAAGTGGTCGACATCGACGCGTCCTTCAACATGCTCATGGGACGTCCCTGGATTCACGCCGTCAAGGCGGTCACATCAACGCTCCACCGAAAGATCAGGGTCCCCTTGAACGGGAAAACGATCACGATTCCCGCTTCCCCAATCAAGGCAGTTATGAGAAGGGGGATAGCCTCCTAACCCATTGAGGAGGACGACAATGAAATGTGGGGTTTCCAAGCTGTAAACGCCATAACTAATGAATCGGCAACCTCTGAGTGTGACCCGTTCACCAACCTCACGGTCAACCGTATCATGATGCGTCAGGGTTACTTCCCGGGTTTGCCGCTCAATCCACTAAAGGACCCATTTCCTCCCTTAAAACAGGCTAAGGTCCCAAACATTCCCTTTGGACTGGGGTACGAACCTACTGACCAAGATATAAGGGAGATGAACCTCCTAATCCGAAAACGCAAGAAGCACGGAGTCATCCTCCGTCCCTACCACCTGACTCTCAACGGATACTTTGTCCCCGAGGGAGAGTCTGAACTATACCACGACTTTCCGGAGCCAATCTATGACTCTGTGGCCAGGGCTAGATACCCGGGAGTGGAAGTCTTCCAGGACTGCTACTTTATCCCCGACAACATCGAAGCTGCATCAAATGAGTCTAAACCGTCACCATGCCTTGACGGACAAGCTGTCACACTTCTATTTGGGGAAGATAACGTCAAACACCTCGACTATGAGGACATTATCAACATCGCCCTGAAGGACAACCAGTTCGATCCAACCGCCTTGATCTCCGATACTGACCCGGAGAAAGCTACCCAGGGCTGGAGGAAGACCGTCAAGTGGACCGATCGCCAGGGCCGCATTCTCAAGATAACAACTAGAGAAGGCCCTATGTTCAAGGAGGGAAGTGAAGAAGGATCTGAGTCTGAGTCTGAGTCGGAGTCAGAGTCTATCATAGCTCCTAACACTCCGGATGTCCCAGTAAAGGTCCCCTTCCCACTGTTTTATCACAAAGTCGTGGCTGATTCAGAGGCTGAGTCCACTAGGGTCACCCCTACTCCCATGAAAGGTGACAACCTAGAGCCTGTTCCAGGGGCCACTTCCTCTGTTGTGTCGCCTCTGACTGACCACGAGATGTCTGTCCTTTCCGAGCTTTTCGCTCGTGTCAACTTAATGAACGCTAAGTTTGCTTATGACTCGTCTCATTTTAACTGCAATGCGATTCTGAATTACTATGAGGAATTTGACTTGAGTGACTACCCACCTCACTTAGCCAAAAAACTTGACAAACGGGAAACCAGAACCCTCATCATTGAGGAGACCGAACCTATTAACGTAGGAACCGACAATACACCTCAAGAACTTAGGATAGGGACAACCCTGGACCCCTCGGAAAGACAACAGTTCATTGACCTCCTCCACGAATACAAGGACGTGTTCGCCTGGTCTTACAGAGATATGTCTGGGATTGATAGAGAAATTGCAGAGCACCGGATACCCATTAAACCCGGGCTAAACTCGTGAAATGAAGCTACGCCGGATGCGTCCTGAATGGGCCCTAAAAATCAAGGAAGAAGTGGATAAACGGTTCAAGGTGGGCTCATCAAAGTGTCCGAATACTCGGATTGGGTGGCAAACATTGTTCTGTGCATCAAGAAAGACGGGAGAATTCGGGTTTGCGTCGACTTCAGGGATCTGAACAAGGCAAGTCCAAATGACGACTTCCCTTTGCCACATGTTGACATTCTGGTGGACAACACTGCCGAACATGCTCTCCTATCATTCATGGACGGGTATGCCGGGTACAACCAGATTAAGATGGCTGAGGAAGACATGCACAAGACCGCGTTCACTACACAGTGAGGTACATATTGCTACACGGTCATGCCTTTCGGCCTCATTAACGCCGGAGAGACCTATCAAAGAACCGCTACCACTCTCCTACATGATATGATGCACAAGGAGGTAGAGGTATATGTCGATTACATGATTGTCAAATCAAAAGAACGGGACGGCCACGTCAGTGCCCTCCGGAAATTCTTCGCTCGTCTGCGGAAATATAACATGAGACTAAATCCTCAGAAGTGTGCATTCGGGGTCACCTCCGGAAAACTCTTGGGACATGTCGTTAGAAAAAGAGGCATTGAGATTGATCCAACCAAAATCAAAGCCCTTCAACAAATGCCTCGGCCTAAGAACGAGAAGGAGATTCGGGAATTTCTCGGTCAGGTCCAATATATCAGCCGCTTCATTGCCAAGCTCACTATGATTTGTGAACCGATATTCAAAAAGCTTCGTGCCTCCGATCACACTGATTGGGACGACGACTGTCAGAAGGCCTTCGACAGGATAAAGGAAATCCTATCCAAACCTCCTGTCCTCATGCCACCTCAACCGGGGATTCCTCTATCCCTATACCTGATCATTAGCAACACACACCATGGGAGCAATGCTAGCACAAACAGTTGGCAACGAAGAGCGAGCCATCTACTACATCAGCAAAAAGTTCATTGAGTACGAGACGAGGTATACCCAACTGGAAAAGACATGCCTTGCCCTAATATGGTCAACAAAGAAGCTGCGGCATTACATGCTCAGCTACTCGGTCCACATCTACTCCAAGATGGACCCGGTTAAATACATCTTCGAAAAACCCGTACTAAACGGAAGGCTGTCTAGATGGACACTCATGCTGTCCGAATTTGACCTCAAGTTTGTACCCCTCAAGGTTATCAAGGGAAGAGCAGCGTCGACTTCCCCGCGAAAAATCCCGTCAACGAGGATCCAACGACCGATACATGGTCACTTCCTGACGAAGACATCCTTTGCGCCGACTCCGACGCATGGGACCTATACTTTGATGGTGCATCTAATCTGAGAGGCTTCGGGGTAGGAATCCTTCTAATATCACCAGAGGGAGAACATGTTCCAATCTCGGTCAACCTAGACTTCGCCGTCACCAACAATGTCGCTGAATAAGAAGCATGTCTCATCGGCCTACAAGCAGCCATCACACTTGGCATCAAGAGACTGAGTGTCCATGGCGATTCCTCACTCATCATCAATCAGGTGTCCGGATCATGGAAAATCCGATCTGACAGCTTAGCTCCCTACCGAGCAAAGATCAATCAAGAGGCCGAGTTCTTCGACCAAGTCGACTACTTCCACTTGCCACGAGAGGAAAATCAATTTGCTGATGCCCTGGCAAAACTTGCCGCGCTCGTCAACATACCTGACGGCATGACGTCGATGCCCCTATGTGTCGAGAGAAGGAGCGAGCCAGCTCACATTTGTGCCATTATCGACGACGAGGAAAGCCATGACGAACCTTGGTACCAAGCCATCCTCAATTACAAAACCAAAAACGAATTCCCTCCCAACTCTGACTAAAGAGGACAAAGAGCCATCCGTTTACTTGCATCACAATTCGTGATAAACCAAAATCAACTCTACAAAAGAACACCCCAAGGAATTCTCCTCCTTTGCATTGACCATCACAAAGCCAAGAAGGTCATGGGAGAGGTTCACGACGGAGAATGTGGCCCTCACATGAGCGCAATGATGCTTACACGGAAAATCATGCGTCTAGGTTACTACTGGACCACCATGGAAGCTGATTGCCGTAACTACGTCAAACGTTGCCACAATTGCCAAATCTTCGCCAACATACAACAACTACCACCATCTCTTTTATACACCATGACATCACCCTGGCCATTCTCAACCTTGGGCATCCACATCATCGGGAAAGTCAACCCGATAGGCACCAAGGGGCATTGCTTCGTCCTCGTCGCTATCGACTACTTCACCAAATGGGTGGAAGCACAGTCATATGCAGTCTTGACCGCCAAACAAGTGGCCAAGTTCATTCAAAACAACATCATCTGCCGATATGGGGTACCCCATGAAATCATCAGCAATCAAGGCTCTCACTTCCGGGCGGAAACTCAAGCTTTGCTGGACAAGTACAAGATCAAACGACATCGATCATCCCCCTATCGTCCCCAAACCAACGGAGCGGTGGAGGCAGCGAACAAAACTCTTATCACCATCATCAACAAAATGCAAGACAACTACCGCGATTGGCCGAAGAAACTCCCATTCGCACTCTGGGGATACCGAACCTCCATTCGAACACCGACAGGCGCCATACCTTTCTACCTAGCATACGGTATGGAGGCAGTTCAACCGGAAGAGTTAGAAGTCCCTTCTCTACGCATCCTACTGGAGAGTCAAGTCCCTAAGGCGGAATGGACCCGTCAAAGGTACGAACAACTCACTCTCCTAGACGAACGGCGACTCAACGCCTTGCACAACGTCCAGCTATACCAACGACGTATACAACGAGCATTCAACAAGAAGGTTAACCCCAGAAACATCCAGGAGGGCGACTTGGTCCTCAAGTCAGTTCGAGCACCATTACCCGTCGATCCGAGGGGAAAATTCAAACCCAACTGGGCCGGGCCATACCTGGTCAAGAAAATACTTTCGGGGGGCGCAGTGAGACTGAGTGACCTAGACGGGGAAGACTTTACAAACCCGACCAACCTAGACCAACTCAAGAAGTACTACCCTTGAACCCTAGCAACCAACAACCTAGCCTAGTTTTACAACTAGCAACGACCTCAACCCTTTTCAAGTCAAGTTCCTCAACGTGTTCTGATTTGAAATTGCATGTTTTATCGAGTCTAAGCCGCGGCACCGTGCCCGTTTCGAATGTCCTTTGATCCGTCAAAGGCAATGTCCATTTGCACTAAAACAAAACACCACCCCTGAACTACGAGCATGGTTTGATTTCACCTCTTCAGGTGAATACGTAGGCAGTCCCTCTTATGCCTGAGGGATACAACCACAAAACCCCATCGAATTCACAAAACATTTCGAACTACGATCATGGTTTGATTTCACCTCTTCAGGTGAATACGTAGGCAGTCCTTCTTTACACAAGGAGGATACAACCATTCCCACAATAAAAAAAAAAACATTACCCACGTACAAAAACATCCAAAAAAAAAAAGAAAGGGAAAACCATTCCCTTTCCCACAAAAATACAAAAATGAGCCTTTCTCCCTTTCCACAAAATACCACTTTCCCAAGTGCTACTGTTTAGGACGATTCAAATTGAATCGCCTTCACAAAATGGACGAAAGAAACAAGCGTTCACAATTTTCGACACGAGCAATCCTCTTATTTAATTAATAATGGGAGGGATTACAATTTCAACAATAAATAAAGCTCGACGAGTCTACAACTTGTCAAAGCAAAGGTGTCAACTAACACACCTCACATAATAAAACTAGCACAAAACACACAATAACTAGCTAGTACAACATAATAAAAACTCACAACAATAATACAACATAATAATAAAGCGGGTAATGGAGGTCTTCACTCTTCCATTCTACCCTTTCCTTTTCCTTCGGGGTACATCTTCCCCTTGTTCTTCTTGTTGGCCCGCCTAGCTTGGACTTCTTCCTCGGAACGGATCCTAAATGGATCTAAGACGGCGACGGCCTCCGGTCTAGCACAAGACCCCATATTTGACCCAAGACGAGCCAATGCACGGCCCACCATACTCTTGGGGCCGGAACTCCTCCTCTTCGGTGGTCTCATCACATCGGGGGTAGCTCCATCAACATACTCCTCGAAGAAGGCACGGTTGGCTTTGCCAACCTCTCGGTACTTCAAATCGACAACCTTGTCCTTACGGAATTTGGATCTCTCTTCCAAGGACGGAGCTCGTGACCACTTGACATAAGCGGGAGTCACCCATGTCGTGGCAGCACGGTTCGGTACCTCCCAAAGCGGCCGAGTGGCCCACCACCTTTCAAAGAACTCCACAAGCTCGGAGTTCCGGAAAACATTCTCTTGGACAAGAGTATCTTGAGCGGGCACCTTTTGTTGACGCCCCATTTGCCTCATGAGCCTTTCGGGATAAATGAAGGAAACAACCTTCAAGCCCACCACCATCAAAGAACGAGGACTAGCACCCGATGCGGGCAACCCCGTAAAGGACCTCAAGTGCCACCACGGCACCACCCAACGGATATGAGGACCACCCTCCTCCGCCAATCTTACGGCCCAATAGGCCTCGGTGAAAGCAAAACTATCCGGGTATAACTTCTTCCTCATGGTAAGGTGACGGAAGGAATAAGAAGAAGAATCAACCGGAGGCTCTACATACCTTAGCCTCTCCAATAGCCACACTTGGAGGATCCTTGGCGATCCGAAAGAAGGAGCTTCTCCACAAGAGCCTTCCTTGTCCAAAGCTTGGATATTCTCTCCAAGCACCAACCATGATGGATCTCTACCATGCTCCATTTGCTCAATCACATGGATAAGGGTCATGCTACCATGGCATCTTGGCCCCTCCTTCTTCAAGACATCAACAAAGAGGTACACATGGACAAGGCAAAATGCAAGAGCCCTTCTCCTAGCCACCTTCGAGACATTAGCATCTAATCGGTTTGAAAAGATGTTGATAAGTGCCAACATATCCACACCATGTGGAGCAAGAAGAAAGTTGACTTGGCTTGTTGACAAGCCCAACATGGAACGGAATTTCTCCTTGTAGCACAACCGTGTCGGAGGAAGCACCGGAGCACAACCCGGCCACCCACCAATGGCTCCAACTTCTTCGGCAAGAGGACAAAGCTCACCTTTCGGGAAAACAAAAACATGATGTTTCGAATCCCAAAACCAAGAACATGCTTCAAGAAAAGAAGGTTGCACCTCGACTTGGCGAAGCACTAACAATTTACCAACTCCCATGCAAGCGAGTTGATGCTTTTCGGGAGGCGACAAATCCCGGCACCATTGTCGCAAGGCGTTCTCAAAAGCATCCATGAAATATTTTTGTGGAAGAAGAAGAGGTTTTGTAGAGATGATTTTGTGTTTCGGATGATGAAACAATGAAGCGCAAACATCCCTATTTATACAAAATGATCAGCGCATTTTTCAGAAAAAGGGGAGAGCCGGCTTCCATCTCCAGGCTGCTCGAGCCTCTTTGGACCATCTCCAGGATTCCCGCTGTTGACTTGTCTCTTTCAACATGTGTTTTCTCCTGACACCTCAAACCTCCCGCCAGGAAGCTCACTCCTCTTCGGGATGATCCGGAACATTTTGTGTTTCCTCACACTCACATTTCCTTGTTTTCGCGTTTTACGAAATCCGACACGGTTTCCATGATGCAGCTTTAAACATACGGATTTTTTCTTTCTTTTTTTACCGGGGGAAGGGCTAGTCGCCCCGATCCGCGATGGATCGTTTCCATGTCAGTCGAAATTCCGAAAATTTTTTGCTTTTTTGCAATTTCCAAAAAAATCAAAATCGAAGATTGATAACACGACATCAATCTTCCTCAAAAATTCAAGCACTCACAAATTCGAGTCTTGACATCAAAAATCAAATATACTCGCAAAAATCCTTTTCTAAAATTCTTTCCTGACGGTTTGAGTTTGAATTTTTCGAGTCAATTTCAATAATTTCAACGCAATTTAATTCACGACACGAGTTAATTGCTCAAATTTTCAAATCATTTCCTTTTGAATTCCGAACGTGACGATTTGTCATGAAATTTTCAATTCATTTCAAAATTTCAAATTTTAATTTCAAGTCATCTTGGTTAATTTTTGGTTTTCAATCAAATGCTTCTACGTGTTTGCGTTTATGTATATATGCTATCTGTTGCCAGTTTTCTACACTAACGATGCAGGAACTGGTGCAAAGCAAAAGGAGAATCAAACAGCCGACAGCGCTCCTCCGAAACACAACACAAAAATGCCAAAAATCACAAAACAAACCACAATCCAAAAACACATATATACAAATCGCCTTACGCAAAATACATCGACAAACGTTTATCATACAGACACTGGCCTAAAACAAACGTCTATCATACAGACACTGGCCTAAAACGAACGTCTATCATACAGACACTGGCCTAAGACAACGAACTGGGGGCTATCCGCTACCTACCGAACTAAGCACTCTCTATCCTCTCAAACGGAAAAGAAAGAGAGCAACCTGGGAAACAGAGGAGCAACAGCGAAAGCAGAGGAGGTTACCATGACGATAACTCCCCGCTCCTGCTCCACGACAAAAAGGAAGACAGTGTCTTGCAGACTTCGGATAATGAGGAGGCCCAGAACCATGATGCGATGCACCATTCCGATACTGAACCCCACTCATCAGCCACCCTGTCTATGAGCCACCCTCTCCTCCTCTACGGAAGTATCCTCCACCACCGCCTCGAATACGGCAGCCTCCTCGGCCGCTACAGCCCCTCCAGGATCGACTTCCTCCTCTAAAGCCTCAATGACGGACCCCATAGGTCCCAGACGATACCCTGCGGTCAAAAAAGCAACAACAAAAAACGTCAGCCAGAATTTCGGCATTACGACGGCATGAAATGGATAAATCCAAAAACACAAAAACAACCTGCAATGCAAAAAACAAGGGCAATCCCGCCCAAAATCCAACCAAACAAAACCATTCACAAAAAAAAACACAAAAACGACTCGCCCCTCTTTTCAAGCAAAAGACGAGTCAAAACCATAAAAACGACATTTCAAGACCCATACAAGGTCCGCCTACAACCCAAAATACATTCCCGACACAATGGGGATTTTACATTCCCGACACAATGGGGATTTTTCTACGGCTCAAAAAGGCAATTCATACGCTAATTTGAGCCCAAACCGGTCAAAAATTCAAAAACGACCGCAAAAAGGCAAACGTGATTTTATCACGCCTCAAGGTGACCTAAAATACCAATAAGGTCCATGTCAAGGCAAACTGACTCAATTCAAGCCCAAACAGGCGCTTATTTGGTCAGACGTAAGACCGTCGCAAAAGGCAAAAATCCAATTTTCCCCACAAACATCCAACGAAGGTCCTTAAATGGCAAATACGGGTTTTCCCAACTACAATGCAACCTAGTGGGACCCACTACCCAAGCAAATAAACTTGGCATTGTGAAATGAGATGGTTTCTCGCCTCACTCACGTTTTTCGAGCCTAGGGAGCGGGAACGGGGACCAAAATGCAAACTAGAAGCACTCCTATCCTCCTAAACAGGTTTCTAACCTAATGTAAGCATCAATTTCACTCGAAATGGGCTCAATCAAAAATGCCCAATTCGATTTTTAGGACAAAATTCGCCCTAATTCAATCAAGCTAAAAATCAACGAATTTGAATGGATTCAAGAGGAAATACTTACCTTGAGATGACATTGTTGATAAAGGCAAGAACTCCAACAAGCAAGAAGGTCCTTCAAAGGGGATTTTCGCAGGTTTATGTCGAAAATGAAGAAGACGAGGTTATGAATGATATGCGGCCTGACCTCGCGTCTTTTACAGAAAATAGGGAAGCCCCTTTGGTTCGCCAGGTGGCTTGCCCCTCAATCAGGCGTCCCTTGCTTTTTCAGCGAAATTTGGGCTTTAGGCCAATTTCCACATAACAAACTTCGAATTTCCATTTGACGATATTAAAGGTCGTCATTTTTCAAAAAAAACAAATAGTGAAAATTCAAATTCACTATTTTTCGGAAGCTTTAAACGACGGCACATAAACCGTCCCTCCAATCGAATGGTGAAAATTTAAATTCACTACTTTCGAGAATTTTCAAGCAAACGGCGATCAAAACCGCCAATTTCAAAAATAATGGTGAAATCAAAATTCACCATTTTCCTTCAAAATTTCAAAAATAATGGCGAAAATTCAAAAACCGCTATTTCTCCAAATTTTAGACGGCGGCACATAAACCGTCACTTCAATCAATAAGTGAAGATTCCAAATTCACTATTTCCATCAAATGTCAACGGCGGCACATAAACCGTCACTTCAATCAATAGTGAAAATTCCAAATTCACTATTTCCATCAAATGTCAACGGCGGCACATAAACCGTCACTTCAATTAATAGTGAAGATTCCAAATTCACTATTTCCATCAAATGTCAACGGCGGCACATAAACCGTCACTTCAATCAATAGTGAAGATTCCAAATTCACTATTTCTTTTAAATGTCAATGGCGGCATATAAACCGTCATTTCAAGCGCAATAGCAGATTTAAAATTTGCTATTTTCCTTCAAAATTCAAACAAACGGCGATCAAAACCGCCACTTCAAGCTCAAAGAAGAACGACGAATGGTGAAGATGCCAAATTCACTATTCTTTCAAATACCAGCAGGGGGCTTCCTCGCGGAACCCGCTCATTCCAAAAACAATGATAGTAAGAATCCATACTCACTATGTCCCCAGCGACATCACGAGTTCGCTACTTTCAAAACAAGCCCATTCGACGCGGCTACTCCCATGGTCCATTAACCGACCGTATCATTGGCCGGCGAGCCTTTGTCCGCAAACATTCAAGGACAGATTCCGAAGATGCCTCGGGTACATTTCCTTATCATTGGCTGGCGAGCCTTTGTCCGCAACCCTTCAAGGACAGATCCCGAAGATGCCTCGGGTACATTTCCTTACCACGGCTGGCGAGCCTTTGTCCGCAACCATCCAAGGATAGATCCCGAAGATGCCTCGGGTACATTTCCTTATCATTGGCTGGCGAGCCTTTGTCCGCAAACATTCAAGGACAGATCCCGAAGATGCCTCGGGTACATTTCCTTATCATTGGCTGGCGAGCCTTTGTCCGCAAGCATTCAAGGACAGATCCCGAAGATGCCTCGGGTACATTTCCTTACAATGGCTGGCGAGCCTTTGTCCGCAAACGTGCAAGGACATATCCGAAGATGCCTTAGGTATGACTCCTTCCTATGGCTGGCGAGCCTTTGTACGTAGTCTAACGGACTCTAAACGACCCACACGGATAGTCGACAGACTCTAAAATGTTCCCGACGACAGGTCCTTGACTCGTACCCTCGAGTCACCTTGGCGTCGCCCTTCCCGACGGCAGGTCCTTGGCCCGAATCCTTTCGAGCCGCCTCGACGTCGCTTAGGTCTCCAGGTTATAATTTCCGATTGACCTGGGGCTCTACTTTGACTTTCGCCCTGTCCAAGCCTCAGTCAAAGTGGGGGCTCTGTAGATACCCAGTATCTGCTGAGACTCCAACAAACTCCCGATGACTATCAGACTACAACATGTTTTGGAATCGCG
The DNA here is from genome assembly GCF_048544455.1 of Silene latifolia. NCBI lineage: Eukaryota > Viridiplantae > Streptophyta > Magnoliopsida > Caryophyllales > Caryophyllaceae > Silene > Silene latifolia. Next base: position 164,231,647 of record NC_133526.1, read on the forward strand.
GCGTTTGATCGACAGTTTGTGTACAACTTTACGTCGGAAAACTTAAAACGATTTCTAAAATAAAACATCTCAAAACATTTCAAAAATACCTGGAATGTTTAATGCACGGTGACGGGGTCGCAATGACACTAACTAGAGTCAAAACCGACACCGGACCAAAAACCGACTCAAAAATTCAAATCCCGACTCCAACAACGAGTCAAACCGAGTCAACCACAAAAAACAAACATTTCAAACCCTCTACCTTAAGTTTTCCCGGATTCATGTTGGTCAAGTACCAAACATGTGACTACAAAACCTAGGATAGAACAAATCATGATTGCGTTTGTTGTGAAAGTAACAACACAGCTCGAAGACCCGCGACGTGGCTCGCGCCTCTTTGAGCAGCCCAGGTGGCCACGTCGCTCAAAACTCACACAACCACTCATTCTCCTATAAATACCCCTCAAATGCCACCCATTTGAGAGTTACGCGAGTGTCCGCCCCCTCTTTTCTTTCTTAAAATTCTCGACTCGACTTCTTAAGTCACAACCCGACGCGTATTTACGACCTACCGATCGTAAACACGAGCCTTACACATTGTTTGGTACCGTCATCGTGCATTAAACCACTTGACCGACCACTTAGACCACTACACCATCACTAAGCTTTTAAAACACTCTCTTACTTACCAAAACGGTTTTAAACCGAGTTTTTTCCGATCAAACGAGTTGTTACACTTACGTCGGTCACTCGCCATAACCAAACATGCAAGTATGAGGGTGTAAAAATCCTCTTTCATTATGTTTTCATTTGTTTCATGACTCTAACATGCTAAAACATGCATAACATGAACCAAAACATGGAATAAACGAGCCAAAACTGATTTTTGTCCGAGGCGTAAGCCCCTTAGGTCGCCAACTGGCCCGCGCCTAAATGGGGTATTCAGACCAGAAATCAACCGTGTTTGTTCTCGTCATTTCCCTTAATCCATTTTTCATATTTGTAATCGGTTTTCACCATTTCAAGTATTTTCGAACCTTTGTTGTTTTATTTCACATGTTTTATCCATAAAGCATTTTTCACCCTTGGTTCCTCATACCATGACGGTTAAATCCGTGTTTCGGTGATAATATTTGGTTAATGACATTTAAAAGGTATTTTAAAGCCTTTTATTTCATTTCTTTACATTTCCAAACAAACATATTAGTCACCAACACAAAGTCATCCTTGGTTCTACATACCATGCCGGATTTTAACCCGGGTACGATGATGAGTACCGACTAATTACATTCAAATGGACTTAAAACAATTAGTCCATAATCATTTTTCAAAACTATTCATGTCAAGTTTGTCAAATCGAACCCGACACCGAATATTATCAAATAATGATGATTATTCGAGTCTAGTTCTTCAAATCAACAAATGCGGTCTAAACGACCCTTTCAAATCAAACCGGGTTCAAATACCCATTTTCAACACGTTTTATAACGTTTTCTAAAAGGTCAGAACACGACACATAAACCGTGGGCTAACCCGCGCCTAAACAGGCTCTTCATTTCTCATTTTTAAAACCCGAGGGAGACACCTTACACCGCCGGCTGGCTCGCGCCTCATATAGCCGTCTGGTACAGGGCCTGTTCCCTTCCAGCATTAGTCTAGGACGGTCCCGACTCCGATTAACCCGGATATAGGACGGATCAGACGACTGTTCAAACCATATTTGCAAAATGCCTTACTAAGACAAATGGATCATGTTATGCACCCTAAACCTAATACGGTAAATGGATGTTTAATTTCCGTCTTGCATGCAAATTAACCATTAATCCAACTCGACATCTTATACTTGATACTTGGATTAAATCAACCGACCTAGAAAGCTCTCACATGTTAGGTTTAAATTATTGGATGCGCATTCATGCATTTAAACCGTTTTATCAACTTTTGCATTCAACCAACCAAGATCGATCAGTAGAGGCCGCTAAACGCGGGCGGGATTGGGTGTCTGATTAAAGGGCTTCCCAATACGTACCTTCACCTCTTACTTAGAAACTTTGGATTGTGGACGACCTTATCCAGGGCGTACGAGAGTCATTATAGAGATAGGATGCTAAAGAGGGACGATTTCCTTATCTTTAGTACCTATGTCAAACGCTGCTTTGTGCTTCAATTTGACCGAGGTATAAAGTGGAATTCGAACGGGTTCCAGGCATCCCATAAATGCTTGGTGGCGACTCCGAACCTCTCTAATCGTTTCGAGACCCTTACCGAGACGAAACCGACCGATCTAAAACGATCCGGTCGAAAGCACCTTTACGCCGCTGAGCGTGGCTTTCAAAAAGACCGCTGTATGTCCGCAGATCGAACCGGACCTGCAGATGGGCCATGTCCACACTTACGTATATTGATGTTTGCGTGGTAGACGACTTTAGAGACGGTTTTCTCGTTGTGACTACTCGCGATCAAAGAAGTTGAAAAAGGTGCCTTAAAAAAGGATTTAGTTTTGAAAATGAGTTGAAAATATGTTGTTGAAAAACATGTTGATTAATGTTGAGTTGTTCGAATGGGTCGGTCGAATGCACGGTGACGATACCAAACAAAATGTGTAAGGCTTGTGTTTACGATCGGTAGGTCGTAAACACGTGTCGATTTTGTGACTTAGGAAGTCGGGTGTAAAAGTTTAACGGCGAAGGAGGGGGCGGACTCTCGCGTGAGAATTATGGGGTGTGAAGGTTAGTATTTATAGAGAAATGTGGGGTGGTAGGTCGGTTGTGTTTGCTTAGAGGCTAAGCAGACACCCTAAAGAGGCGCGAGCTACCTCGTGATGTAATGGGGTGTATTGTCCCTTTCAATTTGGACGTGGCCAATTTTCCATCCATTGTTGATATGTGGCATTCACATAAGATGTCGTGTAACAATATGGCCATCTAATAAGATGATTTTGGTGTTACTTGAGGTAGGTGTTTTGTGTGCTTGACTCGGGTTTGACCCGTGTGAGTCGGGATTTGAATTTCGAGTCGGTTTTTGGCCCGGTGTCGGTTTTGACTCTAATTAGGGTCATTTTAATGGAAATGACATGATGAAAACATTCATGGCATTATTTTGGACATTCGAGATTTGGTTTGACTTGGGTTGACTCAGGTTGACTCGAGTTGCGGGTTTCTGAGTCGGTTTTGGGTCCGAAGGCGGTTTCAACTCTAAATAGTGTTGTTTTAAAGGAAATGACATGATAAAGACATTCATGGCATTATTTTTGACATTCTAGATTTGGGTTGACTCGGGTTGACTCAGGTTGACTCGAGTTGTGGGTTTTTGAGTCGGTTTTGGGTCCGAAGACGGTTTTAACTCTAAATAGTGTTATTTTAATGCAAATGAAGTTAGAAAACTATTGAAATCATTTTTCATATCCGAGTAGTGCATTAAACCATCTCATGTATAGCCAATTCACGCACGCATATCAAAAACACGATATAGTCCGATCATCATCGGGTTGTTTTTGGAAGGTGCAGATATTGGGTATCTACAGAGCCCCCACTTTGACTGAGGCTTGGATAGGGCGAAAGTCAAAGTATGATCTCCAGGTCAATCGAAGATTACAACCTGAAGACCATTGTGACGTCAAGGCGACTCAAAAAGGTTTGAGCCAAGGACCTGCCGTCGGGAAGGGCGACGTCGAGGCGACTCGGGGATTCGAGTCAAGGACCTGCCGTCGGGAACAGTTTAGAGTCTGTCGATTTTCGATACGGGTCGTTTAAAGTTCATTAAACTACGTATAAAGGCTCGCAAGCCATAAGAAGGAGTCATACCTGAGGCATCTTCAGGATATATCCTTGAATCTTTTGCGCGCAAAGGCTCGCCAGCCGGTGTTTAAGGTGGTGTGTTTTGAGGGTTGCCAGCCATAGGAAGGAGTCATACCCGAGGCATCTTCGGGATATGTCCCATAGTCATATCTTGTGTGTGTGCAAAGGCTCGCCAGCTGTGATAAGGAGTCGTACCCGAGGCATCTTCGGGATACGTCCTTGAGTTGTACCTTGTTTGCGGACAAAATCTCGCCAGCCATATGCGTTGTAAGGCTCGCCAACCATCTATGGTCGAATGATCGACTGTGGAAAATAGCATGTGTGACATCTATTTAAAAATCAGCACTCGCTGGGGAGTTAGAAACTTCTCAGGACTCGCCGGGGATATGAGTTGCTGCTCACTGGGAGGTAGCGTAAGCCATTTAATCGGCGGGGTTAAAGCTCTTGGACTTGATGGGTCGTCGTTTTTTGGAAGAACCCAGTACTCAGTTGGAGTGAGTTTGTCTTCTCAAGATTACCTGCATGGTTAGTGACCACAGAAATACGCAGTCGCATAGACAAGCACATTGACATGCAAGCATATAAGTACGTAAGCACATAAGCATGTAATAAATTAGCACGTAATATCTCGCGTGGGGGGAGATAAGAGTTTTGAAAGTTGTGAAGCTCAATATTGAGTCTTGTTGCTCGTAGATCATAATATGATAGATTGGAGACACGTGACCGTTGTGACATTGACTCACACAGACGCACACTGATAGACTGACAAATGGGCAGTCGTGAACGTGATTTAGACTTAGCATCGACACAGCACGGGGGTGACTCTGACAAACTTTCCTTATGTGTGTGCAACTCCTTAGCCAAAAGTGGGTGACAACGCGCATCAGATCATCGGAGTAGAAGATCCGCTCGGCTGGGGAACACGAACCGATTATTTTCTCCAGACACATTTGTCTTCGCTTGTTTGTTTGATATCCCTTCTCGAGTTTTGATGATTCGGAGAGCGGAACCAAGACCTTTTCATTGTCCGAACCGAGCACTAGGCTATGGGCGGTTTTATTTTGAACCGTAGTTGAGACTCAAAAGATGTTTGAGGATAAAGGATGGGGTGGCATCTCGAAAGAGGAGCCCCCAGGGTGAGAAGGTGGGAATTTGACAAAATAAGGAATCGGTGACGTCTTAAGGAAGAAGCCCCCATTAAAGAGGTATAAGATTAATTTTTGCAGCTGGGTGGACTGCTTTTGAGGATTGATGGTGATGGTTGAGATTGAAATGGGTGTGCGGTTGTGTCTCTGTTAGGGACTGCCTACGTATTCGCGTGTGTGCGAAATCAAACCAGATCGTAGTTCTGAACTGTTTTTTCGAGGGTTGAAAATTGGAATTGTTTTGAAAGGGATGTGCGGTTGTGTCTTTGTTGGGGGACTGCCTACGTATTCGTGTGTTTGCGAAATCAAACCAGATCGTAGTTCTGAATGTGTGTGCAATGGGTTGCAAATTGAAGGTTTGAAAATTGAATGTGTGTGGGAGTGTGGTTGTGTCCTTGTAATAGGACTGCCTACGTATTTGCGTGTTTGCGAAATCAAACCAAATCGTAGTTCTGCATGTGTTTGTGTGCCTAAGCTAACTGTTAGGACGTTAAAGTGATTTTGAGGTGTATGGCTGTGTCCTTAAAGGACTGCCTACGTATTCACGTGAAGTGAAATCAAACCAGATCGTAGTTCTGAATGTGTGTGCCTATGCGAGCTGTTAGGACCTTAAAGTGCGAGGGTCAAGACGGTGAAATCCGTTTGGTGACTCATTTCAATTTGTGCCTAAGTGAGTTGTTAGGACCTTAAAGTGTGAGGTTCACGACGGTAAACTCCGTTTGGTGACTCGAGAAATTGATTTGAGATAATTCCTCCTTGATCATCAATCAAAGAGGTGTAATTTGTGAAAATGTTCCTTATCATGTGAGCACACTAAAAAGTGGACCCTAAGGGTAGATTGGGTATGTCCCGTTCTCGGTAGCAAAGCATTCGAGGACTCCGTATCTGGGTCAGGGTGAAAATGGCTTCGACATTAGGGAATGTGGAGCTTGGTAATAATTGGTTTGTTTGACAGATAAAAATCTGGAGTTGAGGGTCACGACGGTGAATTCCGTTTGGTGACTCGAAAGTTGATTGGAGAGAAATACCTCTTGATCATGAATCGAAGAGGCATAGCTTGTGAAAATGTTTTTTGTTGTGTGAGCACACTAAAAAGTGGACCTAAGAAAGCAATATTTTTTGTTTTTGAAGACTCTAAATCTGAGTCAAGGTGAAAATGGCTTCGGCATTTTGGAATGTGAAGCTTGGTAAAAAAGGTTTGTTTGACAGATAAAAATCTGGAGTTGGTATTTTGTGGTGTTTAGGCCGGTGGGTTACGGCTTGTAATGTGGTGCGGAATGTGGTCTCCGGCTTGATGTGGCCTAAGCACGAAATGGTTGGTAAATGTGGGATCATAATCCTATGTCTGGACCTTAAAGGTTAAGGTGTGATATCACGAGTTTGAGGGGAATCCTCAGAATCCTAGATAGGTCTCCCTGTAGCAGTCTCTAGAAGGACTTAGGGGTGAATCAGTGTTGGTTGAGGCTTTAGTATTTGGTTGACGAGTCTTGAGCTCTTGTTTTAGCTCTTTGACATCATGTTTTGGTATTTTTGTGTTTTGTACTTGTTGGTCCCGGAGTTTGGAGGGAAGAAATGTTGGTCATGGGCTTTGGACTTGTTGGTCCTGGACTTGGTGTTTTGGACTGACTTGTTTGGTGTTTTGGACTTGTCGGTCCTGGACTTGGTATTTTGGACTCACTTGTCCAAGATTTTGTGTATTGGATGCTTTCTTTGGATTTTGGCCTTTTTGAGAAAAGGGTTTCAATCTTGTTTTGTTCTGATTTTGGCTTGGGTCTTGGCCTTTGCCTGAGTAGCTTTTAGCCTTGGTTTTTGCTTTGGCCTTGAGCATTGGCTTTGGGGAATGGATATTGGCTTGGGCCTTTGATTTTGGCCTTTCGCTTTGACTTTGGGTGAATGGCTATTGGGTTGGGCCTTTGATTTTGGCCTTTCGCTTTGGCTTCGGGTGAATGGATATTGGGTTGGGCCTTTGATTTTGGCCTTTCGCCTTTGATTTTGGCCTTTCGCTTTGGTTTTCGCTTTCGCTTTGGCTTCGGGTGCAGATGGGGATGTACCCGTTGGTGAGAGGTTGATATTTGGTGATGGGATGTTTTTTGTGGGGAATGGGCTTGCCTTCCGTCATTGATCATGAACAAGGAGATGTTTTGGTTTGTTATCTGGATCCCTTTGATTGAGAGCTCGTTCTAGATCGGGTGCTAATGAAAGGTTTCTATTGCCACACATGGAATAGGTAAAGAGAATGGACACGGAGTTTCGAGTCCTCCACTTACTCGGTATGGAACGTCACTCGAGTGTACTCACATTAAATTGGAACATATTGTTTGTTTTAAATCAATTCTCAAATCAATTCTCGTTGTCAACGGGAAATGGTAAAGCGGAGAATATATGATAGTTGAAAATCGGGCTTTTATTTAGATAAATAAGAGGTTAGCACAGACTCGATGAATACGTGTGACTCATGGGGGGAGCCCCCAGTTTGTCACTTAGGAATAAAAGGATAGACACTAGGATAGATATGAGAAAGCCTAAGACTCGGACTCGGACTAAGCCTCAATCGTAGATACGGACTCCTAATCATCACTTTCCTCCTCGAAGATCTCCTGTGCAGCATCCAACGGCTTGAATGTCTGGTCTCGAGCATTGACCCACTTGAGCACTTCACTCTATTTTTTTGGGACGATATGAGGACAATAGTTCATGAGGCTTTCATCTCCTTCTAGAATGAGATGCCCATGAGGGTTGTTTTCATCACTTGGTTGGCATAGGGATGAAGCTATCAGTTGATGGTTGTCGATCATGTTTTGAATAACATGTTTTAGTTTGAAACATGTTTCAGTGTCATGACCTTTTTTGTAGATATCCAGTATCAGCTGAGACTCCAACAAACACCCGATGATTATCGGACTACAACATGCTTTGGAATCGCGGCGTTTGATCGACAGTTCGTGTACAACTTTACGTCGGAAAACTTAAAATGATTTCGAAAATAAAATATTTCAAAACTTTTCAAAAGTACCTGGAGTGTTTAATGCACGACGACGGGTTCGTAATGACAGTAACTAGAGTCAAAACCGACACCGGACCAAAAACCGACTCAAAAATTCAAATCCCGACTCCAACAACGAGTCAAACCGAGTCAACCACAAAAAAAAACCATTTCAAACCTTCTATACTAAGATTTCCCGGATTCATGAATGGTCAAGTACCAAACATGTGACTACAAATCCTAGGATAGAACAAATCATGATTGCACTTGTGTGAAAGTCACAGGACAACTCGAAGACCCGCGACGTGGCTCGCGCCTCTTTGAGCAGCCCAGGTGGCCACGTCGCTCAAAACTCACACAACCACTCATTTTCCTATAAATACCCCTCAAATGCCCCCATTTGAGAACTTATGCGAGTGTCCGCCCCCTCTTTTCTCCCTTAAAATTCTCGACTCGACTTCTTAAGTCACAATCCGACGCGTATTTACAACCTACCGAACGTAAATACAAGCCTTACACATTTTTTGGTACCGTCATCGTGCATTAAATCACTTGACCGACCACTTCGACCACTACACCATCACTAAACTTAATAAAACACTCTTTTTACTTACCAAAATTGTTTTAAACCGAGTCTTTTCCGACCAAACGAGTTGTTACACTTACGGCGGTTTCTCGCCATAACCAAACATGTAAGTATGAGGGTGTAAAAATCCTACTTTTATCATGTCTTTGCTTGTTTTATGACCATAACATGCTAAAACATGCATAACACGATCCAAAACATAGGATAGACGAGCCAAAACTGAGTTTTGGCCTGAGGCAGTAGCCCCTTGTTCTGCACATAGGCCCGCGCCTTAATGGGGTGCCCAGGTCAGAATTCAACCGTGTTTGTTTTCGTCCTTCCTTATTAATATATTTTCATATTTGTAATCGGTTTTTACCATTTCGAATATTTTCAAACCCTTTTATTTATTTTTACAAATTTTAACCATAAAACATTTTTCACCCTCGGTTCTTAATACCATGACGGTTTAATCCGTGTTCCGGTGATAATATTTGGTTAATAACATTTAAAAGGTATTTTAAAGCCTTTTATTTCATTTCTTTACATTTTGAGAGGTATTTTAAAGCCTTTCATCATTTCTTTACATTTCCAAAATAAATGTATTAGTCACCAACACAAAGTCATCCTTGGTTCCACATACCATGTCGGATTTTAACCCGAGTACGATGATGAGTATTGACTAATTATATTCAAATGAACTTAAAACAATTAGTTCATAATTATTTTCAAAACTATTCATGACAAGCTTGCCAAGTCGAACCCGACACCGAATATCATCAAAATAATGATGATTATTCGAGTCTCGTTCCTTAAATCAACAAGTACGGTCTAAACGACCCTTTCAAACCAAAACGGGTTCAAATACCCATTTTTCAACACGTTTTATAAATGATTTTCAAATGATCAGAACGCGTCTTCAACCGTTGACTGACCCGCACCTAAACAGGCCATTTCTTTCCTGTTTTCAAAACCAGGGGAAACCCCTTGCATCGCCAACAGGCTCGCGCCTCATATGGCTTCGTGGTGCAGGATCTGTTCCCCTTCCAGCATTAGTCTAGGACGATCCCGACTCCGGTTAACCCGGATACAGGACGGATCAGACGACTAATCATATTCGCAAAATGCCTTACTAAGACAAATGGATCGCGTTATGCACCATAAACCTAATACGGTAAATGGATGCTTAATTTCCATCTTGCATGCAAATCAACCATAAATCCAACTCGACATCTTATACTTGATACTTGGATTAAATAAACCGACTTAGAAAGCTCTCATATGTTAGGTTTAAATTATTGGATGCGCATTCATGCATTTAAACCGTTTTATCAACTTTTGCATTCAACCAACTAAGATCAATCAGTAGAGGCCGCTACCGCGGGCGGGATTGGGTGTCTGATTAAAGGGCTTCCCAATATGTACCTTCACCTCTTGCTCAGAAACTTTGGATAGTGGACGACCTTATCCAGGGCGTACGAGAGTCATTCTAGAGATAGGATGCTAAAGAGGGACGATTCCTTATCTTTAGTACCTATGTCAAACCCTGCTTTGTGCTTCGTTTGACCGAGGTATAAAGTGGATTCGAACGGGTTCCAAGCATCCCACAAATGCTTGGTGGCGACTCTGAACATCTCTAATCGTTTCGAGACCCTTATCGAGACGAAACCGACCGATCTAAAACGATCCGGTCGAAAGCATTTTTACGCCGCCGAGCGTGGCTTTCAAAAGACCGCTGCACGTCCGCAGATCCACCGGGCTTGCAGGTGGGCCAATGTCCACAGATTAGCGACGCCGCTGGGGATAACTAGGAGACTTACGTCTTTGTGATCACTAGATGGTGAGACTCGAATGAGGTCTTGGTTGGAATGCATTAATTGATATTACGGTCACGGTCTTCGACCAATTGGCTTGTCTCGTCGGCGTGAGTTTTCTCATCCCCGCGTTTCGAATCCCGATTGAGTCAAGCATACCGTTGACGTTACACATTTCTGTTTCTCAAAGAGCTTTCATCACTTTCGAGTACGAGGCTAGGGCACCCTCCTTACACATTTTTTTTGGATTGGTATCCCTCTCGCAAATCGGGGTTTGATTGCTTGGCGTGTAACCCACCCTTCTAAGCCAAAACCCGTGTCAACATTATGCATAATATAATGAAACTGTGAGTGCTTATGTGCTACTTGATCATAAGTCCTTCCGTGTCATTTTCAAACTTTCAAAAATACCCTTTTGCGCTGTTATAATGGCCATTTCAATCCTCGGTCTTTCGCCGACCGTTGTATTTCAACACGCCTTTCTAGGCCGTCGTAATGACGATTTTCAAACTCGGTTTTCTACAACCATTTCAAATCACCTTTTTACGCCGTTATAATCGCCGCGTCTAGACACGGATTTTAACCCGTTTCACGCCGACAATGGCTCTTTTAAAACCCGAGAAAAGCACACACCCTTTTCTCGAGACACTTTCGAGATCCCGAGGACCATGCACCGTCCCCGAGACCTCTTCAAGCATTTCAAACTCGATTTTCAAAACATACAATTTTGAATTTTAAAAAAACCGTCTTGGGAGACAATACATTGTTTTCCGAGCCGACTCAAACTCAAAACCGTCTTTTGCAAATAAACTCAAGACAATCCTTTCAACTGACCGACTTGCGGGGATCTCTATCTTCGGAAGCCGTCCATAAAGCGACAAGTGAATCTTTTTGGAAATTTCTATTTTCGAAAACTTCAGTCCACCGTTCCAATTCCGCCTCGTGTCTATCGAGTTGAAGCAAACGTACTTATGGGTCTTTACTTATGATTCGTCTCACTACGAGACTCGTCCAATGGCGCCACGCCACTACATTGGACGCGTGTCAAAAGTTCAGTCAACACCGTCACGTCATAAATCGAGTCAGCACCGAGGTACCACACACGGTCATCCTTGTCTTATTGAGTCTGATCTTTGTCTCGTCCTTTATGTTGTCTGCGTTCAGTCTTTGAGCCATGTCGGATCGAATTGTAATGTGAGCCGCTTTTCTGCCTCAGAGCCATGGCCCCGTCTTCAACTTCGTCTGTCAACAACAACAACAACAATGATAACAACAGAGAGGTCACGACTTCTCAGCTAGCCAGCCTGCTCACCGCTCTTAAGGTCACCCTGGATCGCGTCGACACCCGTATCGACACCCTGGAAAACAAGGAAGCGGGAGAACACAACACTCCGCCTTTGACTGAAACTGAGAAAAGGCTTAAGCTCTTGGAAGAACAGCTTCTATCCCGGGGTAACAACATCCTTCTTGAGAACAATCAAAGGTTCGAACCTGTTGGGGATCAATTACCTGACAACTTTACCCTGACTGATTTGCCCAAGTTCAAAGGAGTGGAGGACTCTCTCAATCATATCCGTGTCTTCAAAGACTACATGGCCATAAAAGGGGTCAAGCAGGAACTTTTCACCCGGATCTTTCCGTCCTCTCTGGAACCGATCCCTCGCCAATGGTACTACTCCCTTGATCCGAAGAACCTTACTACTTGGGATGAGGTCGCAGTTGAATTTGCCAAGCAATATGCCGACAATGTTGAAATCCAAGCCAATACCCGTACTCTTGAGGTCCTAACCCAGAACGACAAGGAAGGATTCACCGAGTTCTTAACCCGTTGGTGGAGGGTAAGTACTCAGCTGGTCAGCATGCCGAATGAATCAACCTTGGTGGAAAAGTTTGTCAACAATCTCCGCCCAGTGTATGCCAATCTACTGAGGTACCAAAACATTAAGACCTTCCAGGATCTGCAAATCCTGGGGACACGCATTGAAGATGACCTCCGGAAGGGCATCTTAGCCAAAACCACTGGCAGAGGCTACCAGGGATCCACCTCAACCGGATCTCGCCCTTATGGTCAAACGAACAAGATTGATGAGGTCAACCTCCTTGAACCAACCACCAAGAGAGCTGAGCGCCCTAGAAAGTGTTCACTAATATAGGGTCAACTTATGCAAGTGCCCTGAAGAGGCTCATGGACCAGAGGAAGTTACAACCAATCGGACCCACCCCAGATCCGACCGATGCTAAGAAATCCCGCTTCTGGAACCCCAATGCCTACTGTCAGTACCATCAAGGGAAAAGTCATGATACGGAAACCTGCTTTAAACTCAAACACATCATCCAAGACATGATTGAAAAAGGGGATTTGCCTTTACCCCGCCGACTAAGCCAAACAACAAAACAAACCCTCTGGAAATCCACGCTATCTCCAACGATGAGCCGACTCTGGACTGCTCACACCTCATCTTGCTAGTTGGTGATGAGGTGAATGCCTTGGAGAAAGATCCCTCGGACGGGATATTTGTGTTTAGTGTCGCAACTATGCTCACCATGTTCCAACAGGTTGAGGAAGCCATAGCCAGTCTCTCCGAAAGGATCACCCGACTTGACGATGCCTACCGTCGACTTATCTTCAATCCTCCACCACCACGCCCGAGGGAGAGTCCCCCGAGCGCCCAAAACTACCCTCACCGGGATGGATTGCTCCCGCGACCGTTCTGGCATGCACCTCACAATAATCACCCCCACAATAATCAGCCTCTCAATAACTACCCTCACAAGAATCACCCCCACAAAAAATGTCCCTCACAAAAACTGCCCACCGAGAAATACCCCTCCAAGGTACCCTCGGAATTCAAAAATTAATGGCATCTGGAGAGATGATGTTGAGGATGTCTATATTGTCCCACGGAAGCAGGCAAAGGAGATCGGTCACCTTACCCGATCCGGACGCCCCTATCAGAACCCGAACAATCCAACGGTCATTCCAACAACGAATGACCAAGTCGTCCCGGACATGGGCACTCAACCAAGGCTCCCGAGCATTCGATCCTCAAGCAGCTCCAGAAGGCAAAAGCCGAAATCTCAATTTGGCAACTGATCGCGACATCCTTTGAGCATCGACAAGCTTTGCTACAGGCCTTGGGAAAATTAACTGTGCCCTCCACCTCCTCCCCTGAAGAAATAGTGGCACACATGACAAGGGACGCCCCTGACTTGAACAACCCGGTCGTCTTCTCTGACGAGGATATCCCTCCATTCGGAGCCAATCATAATCTTGCCCTGTACATTACCGTAAAATGTCTCAAGAAGAATGTGCACATGGTCCTTGTGGATGACGGGTCCATAGTGAATGTCATTCCCCTCAAGACGGCTCACAAACTGGGTATTAATAAAGATGACTTGGTCCCGACAAATCAAGGAGTACGCGCCTACGACGACACTCGTCGCAAGGTCGCAGGGCTTATCACTCTAACTGTCGCAATCGGGCCACTGGAAAGGCAAACCAGTTTCAGGTGGTCGACATCGATGCCTCCTTCAATATGCTCCTGGGACGTCCCTGGATTCACGCCGTCAAGGCAGTTACCTCAACTCTTCCCCAAAAAATCAGGGTCCCCTTCAACGGGAAAACGATCACGATTCTGGCTTCCCCGATCAAAGCCGTCATGAGAAAGGGAATAGCCTCCCAAGCCATTGATGAGGATGATAATGAAATGTGGGGATTCTAAGCCGTGAATGCCATAATTGATGAATCAACACCCTTTGATTGTGACCCGTTTGCCAACCTCACGGTCAACCGCATCATGATGCGCCAGGGTTACTTCCCGGGTTTACCCCTCGATCCACTGAAGAGCTCATTACCTCCCTTGAAACAGGCTAAGGTCCCCAACATCCCCTCCGGACTAGGCTATAAACCTACCGATGAAGATATCCATGAGATGAACCTCGTAGTTCAAAAACGCAAGAAGCACGGGGTTATTCTCCGTCCCTATCATCTGACTCTCAATGGATACTTTGTCCCCGAGGGAGATTCCGAGCTCTACCATGGCTTTCCGGAGCCGATCTATGACGCTGTGGCCAAGACCAGGTACCCGGGTGTGGAAGTCTTCCAGGACTGCTACTTCATCCTTGATAACACCGAAGCTGCATCAACCGAGTCTAAGCCGTCGTCATGCCTCGATGGACAAGCTGTCACCCTCCTCTTTGGAGACGATAACATAAAGCACCTCGACTATGAGGACATCATCAACATCGCCCTGAAGGACAACCAGTTTGACCCAACCGCCTTGATCTCCGACACTGACCCGGAGAAAGCTGCACAAGGCTGGAGGAAGACCGTCAAGTGAACCGATCGCCGAGGTCGTATTCTCAAGATCACAACTGGAGAAGGCCCAATGTTCAGAGAGGGAAGTGAAGAAGAATCTGAGTGTGAGTCGGAGATAGAGTCAGAGTCTGTCATAGGTCCTAACACTCCTGATGTCCCAGTCAAGGTCCCCTTCCCGCTGTTTTATCACAAAGTCGTGGCTGATTCAGAGACTGAGTCTACTAGGGTCACCCCCACTCCCATGAAAGGTGACAACCTGGAGCCTGTTCCAGGGGCCACCTCCTCTGCTGTGTCGCCTCTGACAGACCATGAGATATCTGTCCTCTCCGAGATTTTCGCTCGTGTCAACTTAATGAACGCTAAGTTTGCTTACGACTCGTCTCAATTTAACTGCAATGCAATTCTGAATAACTATGAGGAATTTGACTTGAGTGAATACCCACCTCACTTAGCCAAAGAACTTGACAAACGGGAAACCAGAACCCCTATCATTGAGGAGACCGAACCTATTAACGTAGGAACCGACAACACACCTCAAGAACTTAGGATACGGAGAACCCTGGACCCCTCAGAAAGACAACAGTTCATTGACCTCAACCCTGGTCCTACAGAGATACGCCTGGGATTGACAGGGAAATTGCGGAGCACCGGATACTTATTAAGCCCGGAGCTAAACCCGTGAAGCAGAAGCTGCGTTGAATGCGTCCTGAATGGGCCCTGAAAATCAAGGAAGAAGTGGATAAACAGTTCAAGGCGGGTTTCATCAAAGTGTCTGAATACTCTGACTGGGTGGCCAACATTGTGCCTGTACCGAAGAAACACGGAAGAATTCGGGTTTGCGTCGACTTCAGGGATCTAAACAAGGTGAGGCCAAAGGACGACTTCCCTTTGCCACATGTTGACATTCTGGTAGACAATACTGCCGAGCACGCTCTCCTATCATTCATGGACGGGTATGCTGGGTACAACAAGATTAAAATGGCTGAGGAAGACATGCACAAGACTACATTCACTACACAGTGGGTTACATATTGCTACACGGTCATGCCTTTCGGTCTCATCAACGCCGGAGCAACCTATCAAAGAACCGCTACCACTCTCCTACATTATATGATGCACAAGGAGGTAGAGGTATATCTCGATGACATGATTGTCAAATCAAGGGAACGGGACGGCCACATCGGTGCCCTTCGGAAATTCTTCGCTCGTCTGCGGAAATATAACATGAGTTTAAATCCTCAGAAGTGTGCATTTGGGGTCACCTCCGGAAAACTCTTGGGACATGTCGTCAGAAAAAGAGGCATTGAGATTGATCCAACCAAAATCAAAGCCCTCCAACAAATGCCACGGCCTAAGAACGAGAAGGAGATTCGGGGATTTCTCGGTCAGGTCCAATACATCAACCGCTTCATTGCCAAGCTCACCATGATTTGTGAACCAATATTCAAGAAGCTCCGCGCCTCCGATCACACCGATTGGGACGACGACTGTAAAAAAGCCTTCGACAGGATAAAGGAAATCCTATCCAAGCCTCATGTCCTCATGCCACCTCAACCGGGGATTTCTTTATCCCTATACCTGACTGTTACCGACACAGCCATGGGAGCAATGCTAGCACAAACAGTCGACAGCGAAGAACGAGCCATCTACTACATCAGCAAAAGGTTCATTGAGTACGAGATAAGGTACACCCAACTGGAGAAGACATGCCTTGTCCTAGTATGGTCGACAAAGAAGCTGCGACATTACATGCTGAGCTACACGGTCCACATCTACTCCAAGATGGACCCAGTCAAATATATCTTCGAGAAACCCGTACTAAACGGAAGGCTGTCTAGGTGGAAACTCATGTTGTCCGAGTTTGATCTAAAGTTTCTACCCCTCAAGGTTATCAAGGGAAGGGCAGTCGCCGATTTCCTAGCAGAAAATCCCGTCAACGAGGATCCAGCGACCGACACATGGTCACTTCCTGACGAAGACATCATTTGTGCCTACTCCGACGCATGGGACCTATACTTCGACGGTGCATCTTATCTGAGAGGCTTTAGGGTAGGAATCCTTCTAATATCACCAGAGGGAGAACATGTTCCGATCTCGGTCAAACTAGACTTTGCCGTCACCAACAATGCCGCTGAATATGAAGCATGCCTCATCGGCCTACAAGCAGCCATCACACTTGGCATCAAGAGACTGAGAGTCCACGGCGATTCCTCGCTCATCATCAATTAGGTGTCCGGATCATGGAAAATCCGAAGTGACAGCTTAGCTCCCTACCGAGCAAAGATCAGTCAAGAGGCAGAGTTCTTTGACCAAGTCGACTACTTCCATTTGCCACGAGAGGAAAATCAACTTGCTGATGCCCTGGCAAAACTTGCCGCGCTCGTCAACATACTTGACGACATGACATCGACGCCCCTATGTGCCGAGAGAAGGAGCGAGCCAGCTCACATTTGTGCCATCAACAACGACGAGGAAAGCCATGTCGAACCTTGGTACCAAGCCATCCTCAACTACAAAACCAAAAACGAATTCCCTTCTAACTCTGACCCAAGAGGACAAAGAGCCATCCATTTACTTGCATCACAATTCGTGATGAACCAAAATCAACTATACAAAAGAACACCATAAGGGATTCTCCTCCTTTGCATTGACCATCACAATGCCAAAAAGTCATGGGAGAGGTCCACGACGGAGAATGTGGCCCACACATGAGCGCAATGATGCTTACCCGAAAAATCATGCGGCTAGGTTACTACTGGACCACCATGGAAGCCGATTGACGTAACTACGTCAAACATTGCCACAATTGCCAAATCTTCGCCAACATACAACACATACCGCCATCCCTTTTGTACCCCATGACATCACCCTGGCCTTTCTCGACCTGGGGCATCGACATCATCGGGAAAGTTAACCCGGTGGGCACCAAGGGGCATTGTTTCGTCCTCGTCGCCATCGACTATTTCACCAAATGGGTAGAAGCGCAGTCATATGCAGTCTTGACCGCCAAACAAGTGGCCAAGTTCATCCAAATCAACATCATCTGCAGATATGGGGTACCCCATGAAATCATCAGCGATCAAGGCTCTCACTTCCGGGCGGAAACACAGACCTTGCTGGACAAATACAAGATCAAACGACATCGATCATCCCCTTACCGTCCCCAAACTAACGGAGCGGTGGAGGCAGCTAACAAAACTCTTGTCATCATTATCAATAAAATGCAAGACAACTACCGCGATTGGCCGAGCAAACTCCCATATGCACTCTGGGGATACTAAACCTTCATTCGAACACCAACAGGCGCCACACCCTTCTACCTAGCATACGGTATGGAGGCAGTTCAACCGGTAGAGTTAGAGGTCCCTTCTCTACGCATCCTACTGAAAAGTCAAGTCCCTGAGGCGGAATGGACCCGTCGAAGGTACGAACAACTCACTCTTCTAGACGAGCGGCGGCTCAACCCCTTGCACAACGTCCAGCTATACCAACGACGTATACAACAGGCATTCAACCAGAAGGTCAAACCCAGGAACATTAAGGAGGGCGACTTGGTCCTAAAGTCGGCCCGAGCACCGCTACCCGTCGATCCGAGGGGAAAATTCAAACCCAACTGGGCCGGGCCATACCTGGTCAAGAAAATACTTTCGGGGGGCGCAGTGAGACTGAGTGACCTAGACGGGGAGGATTTTACAAACCCGACCAACCTAGACCAACTCAAGAAATACTACCCTTGAACCATAGCAACAAACGACCTGAGCCTAGTTCTACAACTAGCAACCACCTCAACCCTTTTCAAGTCAAGTTCCTCAACGCGTTCTGATTTGAAATTGCATGTTTTATCGAGTCTAAGTTGCGGCACCTTGCCCGTTTCGAATGTCCTTTGATCTATCAAAGGTAACATCCATTTGCACTAAAATAAAAACCCCTGAACTACGAGCATGGTTTGATTTCACCTCTTCAGGTGGATACGTAGGAAGTCCCTCTTATAGATGAGGGATGAAACCACAAAACCCAAACAAATTCACAAAAACCCCTGAACTACGAGCATGGTTTGATTTCACCTCCTCAGGTGGATACGTAGGCAGTCCCTCTTATGCATGAGGGATACTACCACAAAACCCAATCAAATTTACAGAACATTTCGAACTATGATCATGGTTTGATTTCACCTCTCCAGGTGGATACGTAGGCACTCCTTTCCTACACAGGAAGGATACAACCATCCCCATAATCAAAAAAAAAAAAAAAACCCCCACATACAGAAAAAAACATCCCCATAAAAAAAAAAGAAAAGGGAACAACATTCCCTTTTCCCCACAAAAAATACAAAAAATAAACCTTTCTCCCTTCCTCCCAAAAATCCCACTTTCCCAAGTGCAAACGTTTAGGACGATTCAAATCGAATTACCTTTACAAAATAGATGGAAGAAACAAGCGTTCACAATTCCGACACGAGAAATCCTCTTATTTAATTAATAATGGGAGGGATTACAATTTCAACAACAAATAAAGCTCGACGAGTCTACAACTTGTCCAAGCTAAGGTGTTGACTAAAACACCTCACATAATAAAACTAGCACAAAACACACAAAGCATAGCTAGTACAACATAATAAAAAACTCACAACACTAATACAATATAATAGTAAAGTGGGTAATGGAGGTCTTCACTCTTCCATTCTACCCTTGCCTTTTCCCTCGGGGTAAATCTTCCCCTTGTTCTTCTTGTTGGCCCGCCTAGCATGAATTTCTTCCTCATAACGGATCCTCAACGGATCTACAACGGCAACGGCCTCCGGTCTAGTGCAAGACCCCATGTTCGGCCTAAAACGAGCCCATGCACGGCCCACCACATTTTTGGGACCCGAGCTTATCCTCTTTGGTGGTCTCATCACATCCGGGATAGCTCCATCAACATAATCCTCAAAGAAGGCACGATTGGCCTTGCCAACCTCTCGATACTTCAAGTCGACGGCCTCGTCCTTACGGAATTTGGACCTCTCTTCCAAGGACGGAGCTCTTGGCCACTTGACATAAGCGGGAGTCACCAATGTCATGTCAACGGGGTCTGGTACCTCCCAAAGTGGCCGAGTGGCCCACCATCTTTCAAAGACCTCCACAAGCTCGGAGTTACGAAATCTGACACAGTTTCCATGACGCAGCTTTAAACATACGGATTTTTCTTTCTTTTTTTAAGGGGGGAAGGGCTAGTCGCCCCGATCCGCGACGGATCGTTTTCATGTCAGTCGAAATTCCAAAAAAATTTCGCTTTTTCGCAATTTCCCCAGCAAAAATAAACATCGAGAATTGATAACACGACATCAATTTTCCTCAAAATTCAAGCACTCACAAATTCGAGTCTTGACCTCACTAAAATCGAATCTAATATACTCATAAAAATCTTTTCTAAAATTCACCCCTGGCGGTTTGAGTTTGAATTTTTTCGAGTTACAAATCAATTTCAATAATTTCGATGCAATTTAATTCACGACACGAGTTAATTGCTCAAATTTTCAAATCAATTCCTTTCGGAGTCCAAACGTGACGACTTGTCGCGAAAATTTTCAATTCATTTCAAATTTCAAATTTCAATTTTTAACTTTGTGGCATCGTGGTTAATCTTTGTTTTCAATCAAATGCTTTTTACGTGTTTGCGTTTATGCATATGTGCTACCTGTTGCCTATTTTTCTACACTAACGATGCAGGAACTGATGCAAAGCAAAAGGGGAATTGACAGCCGACATCGCTCCTCCGAAACACAACACAAAAAAGCCAAAATCACAAATGAACCACAATCCAAAAACACATATATACAAACCGCCTCACGCAAAATACATCGACACACGTTTGATACGGACAACTGACCGTACAAACAGGATCTAGTATAGGCATCTATCATACAGACACTGGCCTAAGACAACGAACTGGGGGCTATCCGCCACCTACCGAACTAAGCACTCCCTATCCTTTCACTCGGAAAAGAAAGGGAGTAACACGGGAAACAAAGGAGCAACAACGGAAGCAGAGGTGGTTACCATGACGGTAATACCTCGTTCCTGCTCAACGACAAAAAAGAAGACAGTGTCTGGCAGACTTTGGATGATAAGGAGGCCAAGGACCATGATGCGACGTACCACCCCAGTGTTGACCTCCAATCATCAGCTGCCCTGTCTATGAGCCACAACAAAAGGGACAAGCCGGCTGCGACAGCCGCCTCCCCTCCTCTACGGAAGCATCCTCTACCACCACCTCGGCTCCAACAGCCTCCCCGGTCACTTCTGCTCCTCTGGGTCATCTTCCTCTTCCAAGGCCTCCACAACGGACCCCATAGGTCCCAAATGGTACCCTGCAATCAAAGGCAAACAAAGAACGTCAGCCAAAATTTCGGCATTACGACGACGTAAATTGGACAAATAAAAAAAAAAAAAAAAAAAAACCTGCAAAGCAGAACAAGGGAAATCCCGCCCAAATCCAACCAAACAAACAAAACAATTTACAAAAAACGCACAAAAAATGACTCGCCCTTCTTTTCAAGCAAAAGACGAGTCAAAACAACAAACAAAAACGGCACCCCAAGACCCATACAAGGTCCGCCAACAAATCAAAATACGTTCCCGATACAATGGGGTATTTCTCTACAACTCAAAGAGGCAATTTCTCTGCCAATTTGAGCGCAAACCGGTCAGAAATTCAAAATACGACCACGACGAGGCAACGTGATCTTATCACGCCTCAAAGCGACCTAAACTACCAATAAGGTCCATTTCAAGGCAAACTGACTCAATTCAAGCTCAAACAAGCGCTTATTCTGTCAGACATAAGGCCGTCACAAAAGGCAAAAATTCTTAATTCCAATTTTGCCCACAATACCCAACAAAGGTCCACAATGGCAAATACGGTCTTTCCTAACTACAATGCAACCTAGCGGGACCCACTATCCAAGCAAATAAACTTGTCATTGTGAAATGAGACGGTTTCTTCGCCTCACTCACGTTTTTCGAGCATAAGGAGCGGGAACGGGGACCAAAATGCAAACTAAAAGCACCCCTATACTCCTAAACAGGTTTCTAACCTAATACAATCATCAATTTCACTCGAAATGGGCTCAATCAAAAACGCCCAAATCGATTTTCTAGGGTTAAATTTTGCCCTAAATCAATCTATCAAAAGACCAACAAATTCAAATGGATTCAAGAGGAAATACATACCTTGAGATGACATTGGTGATGATGGCACGAACGGAAGCAAGCTAGAGACCAACAATGGCGATTTTTCGCGGGTTTTCGAGTTTGTGTGAGGAAGACGAAGAATGAATGACGAGCAAGCCATTCTCGCGTCTTTTACAGAAAATAGGGAAGCTCCCTTGACTCGCCAGGTTGCTCGCGCATCAATGAGGTGCTCCCTGCTCTTTCAGCGAAATTTTGGGCTTTGGCCCAATTTCCCATAACAAACATCAAATTTTCAATAACGACATTAAGGACCGTCATTTTTCAAATACAACAACAAATAGTGAAATCAAAATTCACTATTTTCTTTCAAAATTCCAAACAAACGGCGATTAAAACCGCCATTTTTTCAAATATAAAAGCAAATAGTGAAAATTCAAATTCACTATTTTTCTTCAAATTTCAACGACGGCAATTAAAACCGTCAATTTTCAAAATAATAGTGAAAATTCAAATTCACTATTTCGTCAAATTTCAACGACGGCAATTAAAACCGTCAATTTTCAAAATAATAGTGAAAATTCAAATTCGCTATTTCGTCAAATTTCAACAACGGCAATTAAAACCGTCAATTTTCAAAATAATAGTGAAAATTCAAATTCACTATTTTCCTTCAAATTTCAACGACGGCAATTAAAACCGTCAATTTTCAAAATAATAGTGAAAACTCAAATTCACTATTTCGTCAAATTTCAACGACGGCAATTAAAACCGTCAATTTTCAAAATAATAGTGAAAATCCAAATTCACTAATTCGTCAATTTCAAACGACGGCAATTAAAACCGTCATTTTCAAAATAATAGTTGGAAATTAAATTCCACTATTTTCACCACACATGTCAACGGCGGCACATAAACCGTCACTTCAAATATAATAGTGAAGGTTCCAAATTCACTATTTCCTTCACATGTCAACGGCGGCGCATAAACCGTCACATCAAACGTAACAGTGAAGATTCCAAATTCACTATTTCCTTCACATGTCAACGGGGGCACATAAATCGTCACTTCAGACGTAATAGCGAAATTTAAAATTCGCTATTTCCTTCAAAAAATATTCAAACAAACCGCGAGTAAAACCGCCACTTCAAATTCAAAAACGAGTAGTGAAGATTCAAAATTCACTATTCTTTCAAAATGTCAACATGGGGGCTTCCTCGCGGGACCCGCTCATTTCAACAACATTGATAGTGAAATTCAAAATTCACCATTTCCACGGCGGCATAATGAGTCCGCTACTTTCAAAACAAGCCCATCCGACGCGGCTATTCTCGCGGTCGATCAACCGAACGCACCATGGCTGGCGAGCCTTACTACGCATCGCGGCTGGCGAGCCCTCCTCATATACGCACCATGGCTGGCGAGCCTTACAATGCATCGCGGCTGGCGAGCCCTCCTTATATACGCCCCATAGCTGGCGAGCCTAACTACGCATCGCGGCTAGCGAGCCCTCCTCATATACGCCCCGTGGCTGGCGAGCCTTACAACGCATCGCGGCTGGCGAGCCCTCCTCATATACGCACCGTGGCTGGCGAGCCTTACAACGCATCGTGGCTGGCGAGCCCTCCTCATATACGCACCATGGCTGGCGAGCCTTACTACACATCGCGGCTGGCGAGCCCTCCTCATATACACCCCATGGCTGGCGAGCCTTACAACGCACCACGGCTGGCGAGGCCTCCTCATATACGCACCATGGCTTGCGAGCCTTACTACGCATCGCGGCTGGCGAACCCTCCTCATATACGCCCCATGGCTGGCGAGCCTTACTACGCATCGCGGCTGGCGAGCCCTCCTCATATACGCACCATGGCTGTCGAGCCTTACTACGCATCGCGGCTGGCGAGCCCTCCTCATATACGCCCCATGGCTGGCGAGCCTTACTACGAATCGCGGCTGGCGAGCCCTCCTCAAATACGCACCATGGCTGGCGAGCCTTACTACGCATCGCAGCTGGCGAGCCCTCCTCATATACGCACCATGGCTGGCGAGCCTTACTATGCATCGCGGCTGGCGAACCCTCCTCATGTACGCACCACGGCTGGCGAGCCTTTGTCTGCAAACATGCAAGGACGTATCCGAAGATGCCTCAGGTATGACTCCTTCTTATGGCTAGCGAGCCTTTGTACGTAGTCTAACGGACTTTAAACAACCCGCACGGACAATCGACATACTCTAAACTGTATCGACGACAGGTCCTTGTTTTGTACCCCGAGTCGCCTTGGCGTCGCCCTTCCCGACGGCAAGTCCTTGGCCCGAATCCTTTCGAGCCGCCTCGACGTCGTTTGGGTCTCCAGGTTGGAATCTTCGATTGACCTGGGGGCTCTACTTTGACTTTCGCCCTATCCAAGCCTCAGTCAAAGTGGGGGCTCTGTAGATACCCAGTATCTGCTGAGACTCCGACAAACAACATATGATTATCGGACTACAACATGCTTTGGAATCGCGGCGTTTGATCGACAGTTCGTGTATAACTTTACGTCGGAAAACTTTAAACGATTTCGAAAATAAAACATTTCAAAACTTTTCAAAAGTACCTGGAGTTTTTAATGCACGATGACGGGGTCACAATGACACTAACTAGAGTCAAAACCGACACCGGACCAAAAACCGACTCAAAAATTCAAATCCTGACTCCAACAACGAGTTAAACCGAGAAAACCACAAAAAACAAACCATTTCAAACCTTCTATACTAAGATTTCCCGGATTCATGATTGGTCAAGTACCAAACATGTGACTACAAATCCTAGGATAGAACAAATCATGATTGCACTTGTGTGAAAGTGACAGGACAACTCGAAAACCCGTGACGTGGCTCCCGCCTCTTTGAGCAGCCCAGGTGGAAACGTCGCTCAAAACTCACACAACCACTCATTTTCCTATAAATGCCCCCATTTGAGAACTTACGCGAGTGTCCGCCCCCTCTTTTCTCCCTTAAAATTCTCGACTCGACTTCTTAAGTCACAATCCGACGCGTATTTAAGACCTACCGATCGTAAATACAAGCCTTACACACTGTTTGGTACCGTCATCGTGCATTAAATCACTTGACCGACCACTACACCATCACTAAACTTAATAAAACACTCTTTTTACTTACCGAAACGGTTTTAAACCGAGTCTTTTCCGACCAAACGAGTTGTTACACTTACGTCGGTTTCTCGCCATAACCAAACATGTAAGTATGAGTGTGTAAAAATCCTTCTTTTATCATGTCTTTGCTTGTTTTATGACTATAACATGCTAAAACATGCATAAGACGATCCAAAACATTGGATAGACGAGCCAAATTTGAGTTTTTGGCCTCAGGCAGAAGCCCCTTGTTCTGCACAGAGGCCCGCGCCTCAATGGGGTGCCCAGGTCAGAACTCAACCGTGTTTGTTTTCGTCCTTCCTCATTAATCTATTTTCATATTTGTAATCGGTTTTTACCATTTCGAATATTTTCAAACCCTTTTATTTATTTTTACAAATTTTAACCATAAAACATTTTTCACCCTTGGTTCTTAATACCATGACGGTTTAATCCATGTTCCGGTGATAATATTTGGTTAATAACATTTAAAAGGTATTTTAAAGCCTTTTATTTCATTTCTTTACATTTTGAGAGGTATTTTAAAGCCTTTCATCATTTCTTTACATTTCCAAAATAAATGTATTAGTCACCAACACAAAGTCATCATTGGTTCCACATACCATGTCGGATTTTAACCCGAGTATGATGATGAGTATTGACTAATTATATTCAAATGAACTTAAAACAATTAGTTCATAATTATTTTCAAAACTATTCATGACAAGCTTGCCAAGTCGAACCCGACACCGAATATCATCAAAATAATGATGATTACTCGAGTCTCGTTCCTCAAATCAACAAATACGGTCTAAACGACCCTTTCAAACCAAAACGGGTTCAAATACCCATTTTTCAACACGTTTTATAAACGTTTTTCAAATGGTCAGAACGCGTCTTAAACCGTTGACTGACCCGCGCCTAAACAGGCCATTTCTTTCCTGTTTTCAAAACCAGGGCGACTTTCAGCACGCTAACAAAGCTCGCGCCTCATATGGCTGCCTGGTGCAGGGTCTGTTCCCCTTCCAGCATTAGTCTAGGACGATCCCGACTCCGGTTAACCCAGATACAGGACGGATCAGACGACTAATCATATTTGCAAAATGCCTTACTAAGACAAATGGATTGCGTTATGCACCATAAACCTAATACGGTAAATGGATGCTTAATTTCCGTCTTGCATGCAAATCAACCATAAATCCAACTCGACATCTTATACTTGATACTTGGATTAAATCAACCAACTTAGAAAGCTCTCACATGTTAGGTTTAAATTATTGGATGCGCATTCATGCATTTAAACCGTTTTATCAACTTTTGCATTCAACCAACCAAGATCGATCTGTAGAGGCCGATACCGTGGGCGGGATTGGGTGTCTGATTAAAGGGCTTCCCAATACGTACCTTCACCTCTTACTCAGAAACTTTGGATAGTGGACGACCTTATCCGGGGCGTACGAGAGTCATTCTAGAGATAGGATGCTAAAGAGGGACGATTCCTTATCTTTAGTACCTATGTGAAACCCTGCTTTGTGCTTCATTTGACCGAGGTATAAAGTGGATTCGAACGGGTTCCAAGCATCCCACAAATTCTTGGTGGCCACTCTGAACATCTCTAATCGTTTCGAGACCCTTACCGAGACGAAACCGACCGATCTAAAACGATTCGGTCGAAAGCATTTTTACGCCGCCGAGCGTGGCTTTCAAAATACCGCTGCATGTCCGCGAATCGACCGGGCTTGCAGGTGGGCCGATGTCCACACTGTTCCTTGATGATATTGGCAATAAACACTGCCGTCCTAGAAATGGGTTTTCCTTCTTTCAGACGGGTCCGGAGTGGGTCCGATTGGTTGTAGTTTCCCTTCA
Source organism: Silene latifolia (assembly GCF_048544455.1). Classification (NCBI taxonomy): domain Eukaryota; kingdom Viridiplantae; phylum Streptophyta; class Magnoliopsida; order Caryophyllales; family Caryophyllaceae; genus Silene; species Silene latifolia. Next base: position 164,258,420 of record NC_133526.1, read on the forward strand.
GCCATGAGCTTTTGAAGAGCTGCGGCATAGGTTGTGTTGAGTTTGGTGAATGTTCTTTGAGAACAATCAACCTTGCTGTTTGGCTTTAGACATCTGAGAGGATTATCTTGACTAAGAGGTGCAATTATGATTTTGCCAGCTTCGATCATATCTTGAATAGCATGCTTGAGTTTGAAACAAGTTTCGGTGTCATGGCCCTTGCCTTGATGGTATTGGCAATAGGCATTACCATCCCAGGATCGGGCCCTTTTGTGTTCGGGTTTGTCCGGAGTCGGACCAATGGGTTGGAGCATTCCTTCTGAAGCAAGTATCTCCAGAGCGGTGCCATATGTTATTCCCAGATCTGCGAATACCCTTTGATGTTTTCCCATGATTCCAACATTGGTGTTTTTTGGGATGTTTTGGTGAGTTTTGTTTTTGTTTTTGTCAATCCTGGGCAGAAGCAGGATTTGGTTGTTGTCAATGGGTAGTTTTTTTGACGTTGCTTGATATTTTGAAGGGTATTTGGTGAGGTGATTTCATGTTCTTTGTTGATGGGTTCATGGATGTGGGAACCATCGGATAATTCCTCATTTTCAACAATTGTTAGTTGGTGAACGGAGGGTTGGTTTCCTTGATGGTCAGGTTCATTTTCGGTACTACCATACCTCTTCTCCAAATTAGCTACCCGAGTGTTCAAATCATTGATAGCCACTTGCAGCTTTGAGAATATGTTGTTGATGGAGACGGAGAGCATCATTATAGCGCTTTGTAGGCCATCTTCGTCAGTTGCATGAATCTTCTCATCATCAGGAGATATGAGGTGAGAGTAGTCTAGGAAAGTTTCCTGACTGTGTTCAATAGGGTTTTCAGGATGGTTGTTCTTGTTGTTTGCTGAGGGAGGTAATGGTAACTCGCCCTTTTCGATCATATCAAGGATGACACCTTTTAGGGGAGACACATTTCAGTGTCATGTCCGCGACCTTAGTGATATTGACAAAACAGTTTTCCGTCCCATCTACGACCTCGTTTGTTTGGTAGAGGGTCTGGAGTTGGACCGATTGGTTTGAGATTTTCTTGGGAGATTAGCCTTTCCAAGGCTGTGGCATAAGGCAAACCCAAATCAGGGAAGGACCTATGAGGTCGTCTGGTTTTGGTTGGTGGAGCACCTAAGGGATTGGCTTCAATGGTTTTGGTAGTCCTCCAACTAGGGTTGGTTTTGTTGTTGGCAAGTAGTCGGCTTTCAAGGAGCTTCACCCTTTGCGCAATATCAGAAGAGGTAAAATTCCCGGTTATCAATTTGTCCTCAACTTGGGAGCGACGAGTGCTCAAGTTTTCCACAGTTGCTAGGGGTCGAAGGACCATGTTGTTGGTTTCAGCAGGAGTCATGGCGATGAAGGTTGATCAGCTTCTTGAGTTTCTTCTTGACGATCGACGGCACCCAAGGGATTCCTATTTGACATAACGATAGGCGTTATAACTTGTCTTGGCAAGGGATTTCACAAACAAAGGCAAGTACGACACATATGTACAAAATGCAGTTATGTCATGAAGACGCGCCGGTGTGACTAGGTTATGAGTTCATTAAAGATCGTGGATGACCTCTTGTGTTTGAACTCTTGGTGCATGACTTTGAACATAGACTTAAGTGTCGATTTTGGCATAGTGATGCCTAGACAGATGACTTCTGACAAGATTTGGAAGTTGGTTGATGGCGTGATGCCGCTGGAAAAGATATGTAGACAAACTTGACCTTTGACCCGTAATGTAGGGAAAAGACGGGATTAATACTCGAGAAGTTTCTACTCTGCTAACGCCATTGGAGATGTCTCGACAATTAGGCGACACGACCTTGACCAGAAGGTAGGTACTGACTTCAGCAGAAACTCGACGTTATCTAGACGACTTGACTTGAAATCGACTGGACTCTAATCGACTCGAGGTTGAATCGGAAAGGTGGACTGAAATTTGAATACGGTTAAATTTGTTTTCAAACGATTTGATTTTGAATTGAAATTTGAAAACGGTTAAGTTTGTTTTCAAATGATTTGAAATTGGATTGAAATTTGAAAACGGTTAAATTTGTTTTCAACGATTTGATTTTGAATTGAAATTTGAAAACGGTTAAATTTGTTTTCAAAGGTTTGATTTGAAATTTGAAAACGGTTAAATTTGTTTTCAAAGGGTTTAAAGTTGGATTTGAAATTTGAAAACGGTTAGATTTGTTTTCAAAGATTTGAAATTGAATTCGAAATTTGAAAACGGTTAAATTCGTTTTCAAATGATTTGAAATTGGATCTGAAATTTGACCACTGTTAAATTTGTCTCCAAAGGGTTTGTAGTTGGATTTGAAGTTTGAAGACGGTTAGCTTTGTTTTCAAAGATTTGAAATTGGATTTGAAATTTGAAAACGGTTAAATTTGTTTTCAAAGATTTGAAATTTGATTTGAAATCTGAAAACGGTTAAATTTATTTTCAAAGATTTAATTTTGAATTGAAATTTGAAAACTTTTAAATTGTTTTCAAAGATTTGAAATTTGAAAATATGAGGATTGAATTCGTCATTACGACGGGTTAGAAAACCGTTTTAACCTTTGAAAGACGGTATGCAAATCGAAAAGTGTGAGAATTGAAATCGTCATTACGACGGCTTAGTAAAGCCAAATTTGATTTCGAAAACGAGATTTGAAATTTGGAAAGTTGCACGGGTTGAAATCGTCATTACAACGGTTTGTAAAACGTTTCTGTTTAAAAAATTGATTTCAAATTTTTGAAGATTCAAGGGTAGAATTCGTCATTATGACGGCGTAAAAGGGTGATTTGAGAATGCAACGGTCGGCGAGAGACCGAGGTTTGAAATGGCCATTATGACGACGTAAAAGGGTATTTTGAAATGGTTTGTGAAAACCGAGGTTTGAAATCGTCATTACGACGGCATGAAAAGATGTATTTGAAATTGGTTATAAAAACCGTGTTTTCAAATGACCATTATAACGGCATAAAAAGGTGCTTAGAAACGGTTGTAAAAAATACCGGGTTTGAAAATCGTCATTACCACGGCCTAGAAAGGCGTGTTGAAATGGTTGTAGAAAACCGAGTTTGAAAATCGTCATTACGACGGCCTAGAAAGGCGTGTTTTTTTCAAATGCAACGGTCGGCGAAAGACCGAGGTTTGAAACGGCCATTATAACGGCGCAAAATGTGTTTTTGAAAGTTTGAAAATGACACGGAAGGACTTATGATCACGTAGCACATAAGCACTCACAGTTTCATTATATTATGCATAATGCTGACACGGGTTTTGGCTTAAAAGGGTGGGTTACACACCAACCAATCAAACCCCGATTTGCGAGAGGGATACCAATGCAAACAAAATGTGTAAGGAGGGTGCCCTAGCCTCGTCCTCGAAGGTGATGAAAGCTCTTTGACGAAACAGAAATGTGTAACGTCAACGGTATGCTTGACTCAATCGGGATTCAAAACGCGGGGATGAGAAAACTCACGCCGACGGGACGAGCCAATTGGTCGATAAAGGTTAGGTTATGGGCCCGGACAAGGAACCCGAGGTATGACCGTAATATCCATTAATGCACTTTAACCATGACCTCGTTCGAGTTTCACCTCTAAGGATCACAAAGACACAAGTGTCCTAGTATTCCCCAGCGGAGTCGCCAATCTGTGGACATGGGCCACAGGCCGGTCTGTGGATGTGGGCCACCTACCGATCTACGGTCACGGGCCACCTACACGCCAAGCCAATCTGTGGACATGCAGTGCTCTTTTGAAAGCCACGCTCGGCGGCGTAAAAATGCTTTTGACCGGATCGTTTTAGATCGGTCAGTTTCGTCTCGGTAAAGGTCTCGAAACGATTAGAGATGTTCGGAGTCACCACCAAGCATTTGTGGGATGCTTGGAAACCGTTCGAATCCACTTTATACCTAGGTCAATCAAGGCAAAAAGCGGTGTTTGACATAGGTACTAAAGATAAGGACTCGTCCCCGTTTTAGCATTCTATGCCTAAAATGACTCTCGTATGCCCTGGATAAGGCCATCCACTATCCAAAGGTTCTGATTAAGGAGTGAGGGTACATATTGGGAAGCCCTTTAATCGGACACCCAATCCCGCCCGTGTTAGCGGCCTCTACTGATCGATCGTGGTTGTTTAAGTGCAAAAGTTGATAAAACGGTTAAAATGCATGAATGCGCATCCAAAAGTTTAACGTAACATGTGAAATTTGCTAAGTCGGTTGATTTAATCCAAGTATCAAGTACAAGATGTCAAGTTGGATTTAGATTGATTTGCATGTGAGAACGGAAATTAAACATCTATTTACCAAATTCGGGTTATGATGATTAACACGATCCGTTATTCGAAAAAATGTGTTTTAAAGACAAAGTATGAAATGCAAACTCGTCAATCTGATCCGTCACGTATGCGGATAAACCGTAGTCGGGATCGTCCTAGACAAGTTCTAAAAACGAGGCAGAACAGTGCCGGGCAGCCCCATTGGGGCGCGAGCCTATTGGCGAGATAAAGGGCTCTGCCCAGGTTTTAAAACATGAGAACAGACGGCCTCTTGGGGCGCGAGCCAGACGACGACCCAAGGGGTGTCCCCTGGTTGTTAAAAAGGTTTTTTAAAACCGTTTTTTGTGATTAATGATTTGCAAATGTTGTTTACATGACTCGAAATAATTACTATTGTGTTAGTAACATTCATTGTCGGATTTGCATGTTTGAAAAGTATAACTTTCAAATAAAAATGTAAAATGTTTGATTTGAACTAAATATGTTAAGTTCATTTCTTTGTAATTAGTCAAGTTAATCATCGTACTCGGATTAAACCGACATGGTATAAATAACCAAGGATGATTATGAATTATGACTAATATGTTTACAAATGTAAATAAATGGGAAAAATGCTAAATAAAATGAAAGGGTGTTAAAATACCCACTAAAATGTAACTAACCAAATAATATCACCGAGTCACGGATTAAACCGTCATGGTATAAGGAACCAAGGGTGATTATGATTTATGGTTAAAAAGTTTGTCATAAAAATGATTTGAAACATTTGAAATGGTAAAAACCGTAAAAGGAAAGAAGTAAAACTAAAAGAAAATGTTGAAGGAAAAGACGAACTCAAACACGGTTGAGTCTAACCTGTACACCCACAAGAGGCGCGAGCCTCCCTGTATAGCAAGGAGCTTCTGTCTCAGGCTAAAACTCGGTTTTGGCTCGTCTAACCTATGTTTGAATCGTGTCATGCATTGTTCATGTTCATAAACTCATAAAAACAGTGGAGACATGAAATAAATGAGTTGTTTACACCCTCAAACTTACGTATATTGATGTTTGCGTGGTACACGACTTTAGAGACGGTTTTCTCGTTGTGACTACTCGCGATCAAAGAAGTTTAAAAAGGTGCCTTAAAAAAGGATTTAATTTTGAAAATGAGTTGAAAATATGTTGTTGAAAAACATGTTGATTAATGTTGAGTTGGTCGAATGGGTCGGTCGAATGCATGGCGACGGTACCAAACAAAATGTGTAAGGCTTGTGTTTACGATCGGTAGGTCGTAAACACGTGTCGATTTTGTGACTTAGGGAGTCGGGTCTAGAAGTTTAAGGGAGAAGGAGGGGCGGACTCTCGCGTGAGAATTATGGGGTGTGAAGGTTGGTATTTATAGAGAAATGTGGGGTGGTAGGTCGGTTGTGTTTGCTTAGAGGCTAAGCAGACACCCTAAAGAGGCGCGAGCTACCTCGTGATGTAATGGGGGTGTATTGTCCCTTTCAATTTGGACGTGGCCAATTCTCCATCCATTGTTGATATGTGGCATTCACATAAGATGTCGTGTAACAATATGGGCATATAATAAGATGATTTTGGTGTTACTTGAGGTAGGTGTTTTGTGTGCTTGACTCGGGTTTGACCCGTGTGAGTCGGGATTTGAATTTCGAGTCGGTTTTTGGCCCGGTGTCGGTTTTGACTCTAATTAGGGTCATTTTAATGGAAATGACATGATGAAAACATTCATGGCATTATTTTCGACATTCGAGATTTGGTTTGACTCGGGTTGACTCAGGTTGACTCGAGTTGCGGGTTTCTGAGTCGGTTTTGAGTCCGAAGGCGGTTTCAACTCTAAATAGTGTTGTTTTAAAGGAAATGACATGATAAAGACATTCATGGCATTATTTTTGACATTCGAGATTTGGGTTGACTCGGGTTGACTCAGGTTGACTCGAGTTGCGGGTTTCTGAGTCGGTTTTGGGCCCGAAGACGGTTTTAAATCTAAATAGTGTTATTTTAATGCAAATGAAGTGAGAAAACTTTTGAAATCATTTTTCATATCCGAGTAGTGCATTAAACCGTCTCATGTATAGCCAATCCACGCACGCATATCAAATACACGTTATAGTCCGATCATCATCGGGTGGTTTTTGGAAGGTGCAGATACTGGGTATCTACACACATCCAAACATTAAAGCACACAAAACAAGTAAAGATGAATCTAAAAAACGAATAGCCACTTTCCTCATCTAAGTGGCAGAAATTATCTACAAGGGAAGTAATCTAAAGGTACACACTCCTTCATAGATATGGTTTCTTCAAACTACTAAGCCTAGAAGGATACCAATAAATCACCTCCAAGTTGTGTCAAGCTAGGGTACCTTTGTCCACAATCGTTAAATGTTTTCGTCAAGGGTAGACTCCCTATTGTGTTAGAAACACTGGAGGATCGCGGAATTCCCCTTCTTGCCTAGGCAAGAAGAAGGGTCGTCCCCTCTCTACCATGCACAAAAGTGGATTCGATGGAAAAGGGATCAATAGTATTTGAGTTTCATGTGGGAGTTTGCTTTTGTTGTTGTTTTTCCCCCAAATTTCTTGTGGCATTTGACATTTGAGAACACTTTCTTTTTGCTATTTCTTGATGTTTGGCATTTGATGCTTGACAATTTCAACTTTTTGCATTTTCTTTTGAACATTTTCAAAGCTACCCCATTTGAAGTGAGGGTGCTTATATTTGAAGCATAGGAGTTTTCATTTTTGTTACTCATCTTTTCTTTTGATGCAATTGCAAACTTTTTGATTTTCATTTCAATGCTTGAACTCAAATTTGAACAATTTTTTTGCCCATTCCGTTTTTGATGACAAAATGTGGTAGAATATGGATGATGGTTGCATGGTTTCAAGGGTCACCTTGGAATAAACGGTAGCCAAAGAGTTATCACACCACAAGGTACTCTTGACTAGGCCTTAGTCCATGGGTCAAAGGATACTAGCATGACACATCCTAAGGTGTTTTACAAGTATTCTAATGAGCAAAGTCTTAAGAAGAAAAAGTATCTACAAGGGCCTTATATACACTTGTCAAGCTTCCCAAATAGATGTTTTCCCAAAATATTTTTCTAAATGCAACTATATGCCATGATGCAACTATCATTTATACAACCTAATGCATATGCTTCTACCGACTAGTATGCCAAATAATCTAAATGCAATCCTATAATCATATTGTTTATACCGTATCAATCAAAATAAAGCCACATAGTCATTAACATAAAGAGGAAAAAGGAGATTGGAAAGATCATACCATGCGGTCTTCAATATCCTCATGTCTCATATGTGGCGTAGTCGATCAATATGAAAAAGGATAGACAAACACAATCTATACAAACACAATATATACATACAAGACTACACTATAAAAGAAATGAACATGTTTTTGGGTTTTTCAAATTTTTAATTTTTTTATGGTTTTTATAATTTATGGAATAAATAGATATGTTTTTGTATTTTTCAAAATTTTTCAATTTTTATCATTTTTGTTTTTAAAAGTCATGTTAGAATTTTCCATCCCCACACTAGTATGGGCATTGTCCTCAATGGCCAATACGATAGGAAATTATGCAAGCTATATGAGGATGCATGATTTCTACACTAAATGCAAACTATATGACATATTGTAGATACCCAGTATCTGCTGAGACTCCAACAAACACCCGATGATTATCGGACTACAACATGCTTTGGAATCGCGGCGTTTGATCGACAGTTTGTGTACAACTTTACGTCGGAAAACTTAAAACGATTTCGAAAATAAAATATTTCAAAACATTTCAAAAATACCTGGAGTGTTTAATGCACGACGACGGGGTCGCAATGACACTAACTAGAGTCAAAACCGACACCGGACCAAAAACCGACTCAAAAATTCAAATCCCGACTCCAACAACGAGTCAAACCGAGTCAACCACCAAAAAACAAAACATTTCAAACCTTCTACCTTAAGTTTTCCCGGATTCATGTTGGTCAAGTACCAAACATGTGACTACAAAACCTAAGATAGAACAAATCATGATTGCGTTTGTTCTGAAAGTGACAACACAACTCGAAGAACCGCGACGTGGCTCGTGCCTCTTTGAGCAGCCCAAGTGGCCACGTCGCTCAAAACTCACACAACCACTCATTCTCCTATAAATACCCCTCAAATTCCACCATTGGAGAGTTACGCGAGTGTCCGCCCCCTCTTTTCTCCCTTAAAATTCTCGACTCGACTTCTTAAGTCACAACCCGACGCGTATTTACGACCTACCGATCGTAAATACGAGCCTTACACATTGTTTGTTACCGTCATCGTGCATTGAATCACTTGACCGACCATTTCGACCACTACACCATCACTAAACATTTAAAACACTCTTTTTACTAACCAAAACGGTTTTAAACCGAGATTTTTCCGATCAAACGAGTTGTTACACTTACGTCGGTCACTCGCCATAACCAAACATGTAAGTATGAGGGTGTAAAAATCCTCTTTTATTATTCTTTCATTTGTTTCATGACTATAACATGCTAAAACGTGCATAACATGAACCAAAACATGGAATAAACGAGCCAAAACTGATTTTTGGTCTGAGGCAGAAGCCCCTTAGGTCGCCAACTTACCCGCGCCTAAATGGGGTGTTTAGACCAGAGATCAACCGTGTTTGTTCTCGTCATTTCCTTTTAATCCATCTTCATATTTGTAATCGGTTTTCACCATTTCAAGTATTTTCAAACCCTTTTTATTTCATTTGTTTTAACCATAAAACATTTTTCACCCTTGGTTCCTCATACCATGACGGTTAAATCCGTGTTTTGGTGATAATATTTGGTTAATGACATTTAAAAGGTATTTTAAAACTTTTTATTTCATTTCTTTACATTTTCAAACAAGCATATTAGTCCCCAACACAAAGTCATCCTTGGTTCTACATACCATGCCGGATTTTAACCCGGGTACGATGATGAGTATTGACTAATGACATTCAAATGGACTTAAAACAATTAGTCCATAATCACTTTCAAAACTATTCATGTCAAGTTTGTCAAATCGAACCCGACACCGAATATTATCAAAATAATGATGATTATTCGAGTCTAGTTCTTCAAATCAACAAATGCGGTCTAAACGACCCCTTAAAATCAAACCGGGTTCAAACACCCATTTTCAATACGTTTTATAACGTTTTCTAAAAGGTCAGAACACGGCACATAAACCGTGGGCTAACCCGCGCCTAAACAGGCTCTCAATTTCTCACTTTCAAAACCAGAGGGAGGCCCCTTACACCGCCGGCTGGCTCGCGCCTCATATAGCCGTCTCGTACAGGGATTGTTCCTTTCCAGCATTAGTCTAGGACGATCCCGACTCCGGTTAACCCGGATATAGGACGGATCAGATGACTATTCAATTATTCAAAATCATATTTGCAAAATGCCTTACTAAGACAAATGGATCATGTTATGCACCCTAAACCTAATACGGTAAATGGATGTTTAATTTCCGTCTTGCATGCAAATCACTCATTAATCCAACTCGACATCTTATACTTGATACTTGGATTAAATAAACCAACTTAGAAAGCTCTCACTTGTTAGGTTTAAATTATTGGATGCGCATTCATGCATTTAAACCGTTTTATCAACTTTTGCATTCAACCAACCAAGATCGATCAGTAGAGGCCGCTAACGCGGGCGGGATTGGGTGTCTGATTAAAGGGCTTCCCAATACGTACCTTCACCTCTTACTCAGAAACTTTGGATAGTGGACGACCTTATCCAGGGCGTACGAGAGTCATTCTAGAGATAGGATGCTAAAGAGGGATGTTTTCCTTATCTTTAGTACCTATGTCAAACGCTGCTTTGTGCTTCGATTTGACCGAGGTATAAAGTGGATTTCGAACGGGTTCCAGGCATCCCACAAATGCTTGGTGGCGACTCCGAACATCTTTAATCGTTTCGAGACCCTTACCGAGACGAAACCGACCGATCTAAAACGATCCGGTCGAAAGCATTTTTACGCCGCCGAGCGTGGCTTTCAAAAAGACCGTTGTATGTCCACAGATCGAAGTGGGCTTGCAGGTGGGCCATGTCCACAGATTGCCGACTCCGCTGGGGAGAACTAGGACACTTACGTCTTTGTGATCCCTAGATGGTGAGACTCGAACGAGGTCTTGGTTGGAATGCATTAATTGATATTACGGTCACGGTCGGGTTCCTTGTCCGGGCCCACAACCTAACCCTTTTCGACCAATTGGCTCGTCTCGTCGGCTTGAGTTTTTCTCATCCCCGCGTTTCGAATCCCGATTGAGTCAAGCATACCATTGACGTTACACATTTCTGTTTCGTCAAAGAGCTTTCATCACTTTCGAGCACGAGGCTAGGGCACCCTCCTTACACATTTTGTTTGGATTGGTATCCCTCTCGCAAATCGGGGTTTGATCGCTTGGTGCGTAACCCACCCTTTTAAGCCAAAACCCGTGTCAGCATAATGCATAATATAATGAACTGCGAGTGCTTATGTGCTACTTGATCATAAGTCCTTCCGTGTCATTTTCAAACTTTCAAAATCATCTTTTTGCGCCGTTATAATGGCCGTTTCAAACCTCGGTCTTTCGCCAACCGATGCACGCCTTTCTAGGCCGTCATAATGACGATTTTCAAACCCGGTTTTGTATAACCATTTCAACACGCCTTTCTAGGCCGTCGTAATGACGATTTTCAAACCCGGTTTTGTATAACCATTTCAAATCACCTTTTTACGCTATTATAATCACCGCCTTTAGACACGGATTTAAACCCGTTTCGCGCCGATAATGGCTCTTTCAAAACCCGAGAAAAGCACACACCTTTTTTTCGAGACACTCTCGAGATCCCGAGGACCATACACCGTCCCCGAGACCTCTTCAAACATTTCAAACTCGATTTTCAAAACATACAATTTTGAATTTCAAAAACCGTCTTGGGAAACGATACACTGTTTTCCGAGCCGACTCAAACTCAAACCGTCTTTTGCAAATAAACTTAAGACGACCCTTTCAACTGATCGACTTGCGGAGATTTCTATCTTCGTGAGCCGTCCATTTAAGCGACAAATGAATCTTTTTGAAAATTTCTATTTTCGAAAACTTCAGTCCACCATTCCAATTCCGCCTCGTGTCTATCGAGTCAAAGCAAACATACTTATGGGTCTTTACTTATGAGTAATCTCACCACGAGACCCGTCCAACGGCGTCACGCCGTCATGTTGGACTCGTGTCAAAAGTTCGGTCAACACCTTCACGTCATAAGTCGAGTCAGCACCGAGGGACCACACACGGTCGCCCCGTCTTGTTGAGTCTGGTCTTTGTCTCGTCCTTTATGTTGTCTGCATTCAGTCTTGGAACCGTGTCGGATTGAGTTTTAATGTGAGCCGTTTTTCTGCCTCGGGGCCATGGCCCCGTCTTCAGCTTCATCTAACAACAATGATAACAACAGGGATGTCACAACTGATTAACTAGCCAGCCTGCTTACCGCTCTTAAGGTCACCCTGGATCGCGTCGAGACCCGTATCGACGCCCTGGAGAACAAGGAAAATGGGGAACACAATACCCCACCTCTAACTGAAACTGAGAAGAGGCTGAAACTCTTAGAAGAACAGCTCCTAGCCCGGCGTAACAATATCCATCTTGAGAACAACCGAAGGTTCGAACCTGTTGGGGACCAGTAACCTGACAACTTCACCCTGACCGATGTGCCTAAGTTCAAGGGAGTGGAGGACCCACTCAACCATATCCGTGCTTTCAAGGACTACATGGCCATCAAATGGATCAAACAGGAACTTTTTACCCGGATCTTCCCATCCTCTTTGGAACCGGTCCCTCGCTAATGGTACTACTCCCTTGATCCGAAAAACCTTACTACTTGGGATGAGATCGCAGTTGAGTTCGCCAAACAGTATGCCGACAATGTCGAGATCCAGGCCAATACCCGTACACTCGAAGTGCTAACCCAGAACGACAAGGAAGGGTTCATTGAGTTCCTAAACCGTTGGAGGAGGGTGAGTACTCAACTGGTCAGCAAGCCAAGTGAATCGACTTTGGTTGAAACGCTTGTCAACAATATACACCCAGTTTATGCCAACCTACTGAGATATCAGATTATAAAGACCTTCCAAGATCTGCAGATTCTTGGGACACGCATTGAGGACGACCTCCGAAAGTGTGTCCTAGCCAAGACCACTGGCAGAGGTTACCAGGGATCCATTTCAACCGGATCTCGCCCTTACGGCCAGACAAACAAGATTGATGAGGTCAACCTCGTCGAACCATCTGCTAAGAAAACTGAGCGCCCCCAGAGAGTGTTCACCAACATAGGGTCGACTTATGCAAGTGCCCTGAAAAGGCTCATGGACCAGGGGAAGTTACAACCGATCGGACCCACCCCGGATCCGACCGATGCCAAGAAGTCCCGGTTCTGGAACCCCAACGCCTATTGTCAGTATCATCGAGGGAAAGGGCACGATACCGAAACCTGCTTCAAACTCAAGCACCTCATTCAAGACATGATTGAGAAAGGAGATTTGCCAATACCCCCACCAACTAAGCCGAACAATAAGACGAATCCTCTGGGAATCCACGCCATCTCTGATGATGAGCCGACCCTAGACTCCTCTCACCTCATCCTGCCGATTGACGACGAGGTGAATACTTTGGGAAAAGATTCTTCGAACGGAGTGTTTGTGTTTAGTGCTGCCACTATGCTCAATATGTTTCAACAAGTTGAGGAGGTCATAGCCAGCCTCTCTGAGAGAATCACCCGACTCGACGACGCCTACCGTCAACTCATTTTCAATCCACCGCGCGCAAGGGAGAATTCCCCAAGCATTCAAAACTACCCACCCCAGGATGGATTGCTCCCGCGACCATTCTGGCATAGACCTCACGAAAATCACCCTCAAAATAACTACCCTCAAAATAACTACCCTCAAAATAACTACCCCCATAAAAATCACCCTCACAAAAACCATCCTCACAAAAATATCCCTCAGAAGAACTACCCACCGAGGAATACCCCTCCAAGGTATCCTCGAGACTCCGAAATTAACGGCATGTGGAGAGATGATGTTGAGGATGTCTATATCATCCCAGGGAAGGAGAAACGGGCGAAAGAAATCGGACATCTCTGTAACACCCCGTATTTTATTAAGTTGGATAAAATTCTTTTAATTGCTATTTTGAATTTAATTACATCATTTAACGATATATATATATATATATATATATGCTTAGCTAATTAATTAATTTCATCATAATTCGATACGTTAATTTTAATAATCATTAATAAGTTTATTTAAAGTTAGTTCGAGTTTATTGAAGTTAGTTCGAGTTTATTTATTTAATAATTTCCGTTTCTTTACGAGTCCTTATGGAAGTTGTTTTAAATGAACCCGAGATGGATTTTGGGAACAAAACCGTCCAATTAGCTATTTTGAGCTTATTCCACTAAATTAGCAATTTTTATTAATATCCGTTAGTTTTGTAAAAATCGCTAATAATTCTGATTCAAGCTGATATTGTATTATTTACGTTAACTAGCTGAGTTTATTTTATTTTCACTCATTAAATTTATTTATTATTGATTCCGTTTTATTACTGAAACTTTTACTAAAACCGATTTTATTAACTCGAGACGGTTTTAAAAACTAGCGAAATTTCTTAACGATGAAGAAACGTACGTATAATAAATAGCTAGCTAGATGGCTGCTCGCTCATTTCTCACGTATCATTTCTTCTTCTTCTTTCTTTTTTCTTCTTTTACGTTCTATTTCAATTTTTTTTATTATTTTAAATTGATTCTGTCACTCCGTTTGTCATCCGTTATCAATGATTTTCGTTCCATAGTGCTGCTTTCATCGTTCCTGTCAATCCGTTGTAAGTAAAATTCATTTTCGTCATGTATTTTTACAAACGCAATTTATACTTTCAGCTTTATTTATTATAAGACGGTTGTAGATGCTAAGATAGACGGTCTTGTATAAGATTTGTTAGTTATGAAGGACTAATTCGATCGGAAAAAGGTAACGATGACGGGTTACTCGATATTACTTGTAAAATATGTTTATTTCGAATGCTGGTTAGTCTGTTTTATAATTGAGACGGTGTATAATTATATATAGGGATCATTATGGATGTTAATTAGTCAGTTGTATAGTTGAGACGGTGTATACTGATATGTGGAGATGATTGAGAAGGTGTATACTGACCTGTTGGGATCATTTGGGATGCTAGCAAGTAAGTGGTATATTTAAGACGGTGTATGCTGACATGTATGGATTGTTTTGGGTGCTAATTGGTATCTTTTATAGTTGAGACGGTGTATACTGACATGTAGGGATTGTTTTGGGGCAGTTTGGGATGGATAAAATGGTGCCTTTCGGGACTGTTTTTGGGGCATAAGAGCGACTGAGGTTGAGACGATTCACTGAACATGTTTGGGACTGAGTTGGGTCGTAAGGATGAGTGCTTGGGGCGGGTTTTGAGAACGTAAAACTGGACACTTAGACCATGTTTTCATCACGGATTGTGGAATGGTTTCACGGCTGTTTGGCAGCCGTGGGTAGTCGTCATGGGTGGTCTCTTGCAGTCTAGTTATGAGCTAGTTGTGAGCTGTGTGGTGGCGGGTTATGAGACCGGGCAGTGGCCTGCTGTTGGCCTGGCCGTGGCCTAGACAGTGGCCTAGCTAAGTCACGAGTTTGAGGCCATGTGTAGTTGGTGGTTAGGCCGAGTTTGAGGTTGTCATAATAACTTTTGGGCCGTGTCTATAAATTATTTTGACGCTAGTTTGGTTTATTTAAAATATAATTAAATTAATTTCCGCCTCATATTTTATATAACGATAATTCGTTAATATCGTCCCTTCACATAATTATTTTAGGTGACTCATATGTGGTTGAAGATGAAGAGTAATTTTGGGTTTTAGAAGCTTTCTCAAGGGTTATTTGCCTTTTTCTAGCGTAAGGTAACTATTCCGAGTTACTCGACGAATTAATGTCACATTAGTAGTTGATGTTGTGTTTGGTGTTTGTTAAGTGTTTAGGTGATTGATAATGTGTTACTTTCGTTTTTCACATGATAGAAATTGGAAATAGCATGAGAATGACATTGTGATACATTTCGTAATTTGGGCCAAAGTAGGCCAAGACTCTGAGCTGGGCCAGATTGACCGAACGAGGTTGGTCAAACTAGGTTTAAACCGGTCAGCCTCGATTTGACCGATGACCCGTCGCGGGACTCGGGTCGAGGGTTTGTCTTTGAGGTGAGATTGGTTGTCATTGGAAGTTTTATGTTATGCCTTGATATTTGTAATTATCATTTCACATGTTGGTTGTTGGATGCTTTGGATGCCTTATGCTTGAGTCTTGTTGCCTCTTTGCCATTTTAGCTTGTTCTCATGAATTATGAGATTAACGGTTAGCTGGAATTTGGATTATTATTGATATTGGAGATATTGTTGGATTGTCAGCTGAATATGCTCTTGCGTAACCTTTCATATACTAGGGTGTGTATGATCTTTTGTGTGTACAAGTTTGGACTCTTTGTCCCTTTTATGGTTAATTGGGTGTCCTACTTGTCTTGTGTGGTGTGGGCTAAAATATTCAAGCTCGGACTAGCTGGGACTAGGTCCTAGGTGAGTATTTCGGCCTTCATCATAGATAGGCCATTATAGTCTTTGACGAGTGTATGTTCACAGCTTAATAGCCTTTGTGTTCCTGGCTTGGTGGGTTTATATCCA
Source organism: Silene latifolia (assembly GCF_048544455.1). Classification (NCBI taxonomy): domain Eukaryota; kingdom Viridiplantae; phylum Streptophyta; class Magnoliopsida; order Caryophyllales; family Caryophyllaceae; genus Silene; species Silene latifolia. Next base: position 164,274,492 of record NC_133526.1, read on the forward strand.
AGCTGGGGCATGACCTTTCTGCCTATTTTGTGAGGAGATGTTCAGCTTAAGTACTAGCCAACCCTTTGGTGGACTCCTTAGGGTACTCATGTGGTTTTATCATGAGTCTTGGGTGCGGTTGTTTTATCCGCATTTCTCTAGGTCTCAAGTCTAGGATTAGGGTTGAGTCGTATCTTGGCCATGTTTTAAATGTAACCTCTGAGCCAAGATACTAGGTGTTTTGGCCATGTTTTATTCATATTAACCTCTGAGCCAAAATACTAGCTTCGCTACCTCGTGGTATAGAGTCGAGTTACAAAGTGACTATTGACTGTACTAGGAACTTATGCCTGTCTCTAGATATATTGTCCTTTCTTGTTTGATGATTCTATGAATCATAGAAGGTGAGATGCAAGCCGGCTATGGTTGATAGAGTTTGGATTCCTGGATGTTATGTGATTCACATGATAGTGTAGTATGAGTCGGTCTAGTATTCGCATGCTAGGACTATGTGTTGTTATATTGTTGTTCACATGATAAGCACGATTGTCTAGCATCTATATGCTAAGGCTATGTGTTATTCATATTCATATTCTTATGTTTACATGTTATATTAATTATGACATTTCGTGGCTGGGAGGACTCGGAGTTACTCCCCACTGACTGTGGCTTTCGTATTTGTATAAAATGCGATTGACAGGTTGGTGATGCATATATGGGGTACATGGACGAGCTAGTGAGCAAAGTAACCTTGGGACCTAGATTGGCTTTATTTTATGGTGACCCTTAAACACTTTTTATGTCACATACATTTTAGGGACATATGTCTCCCTCTTTACATTGGTTGTATAATTTGCTATTCGCGACTTTAGCGATGGTTATGTTATGAAACTTCTAGTTAGACCTTGTATGTTTGACACCTTCCAATTTGGATATCTTTATAACAGGTTCAGGTTTTAAAAATTACAGGTTTTTACCCAAATGAACCTATTACAAACATATCCATGCAGTGTTGTTCTAGAATTACGTGTTTACTTTTCCGCAATAAATGAGGGTGTCACAGTTGGTATCAGAGCATATTTGCTCCCGACGCACGTTTGTGCACCCCAATATAAATAACTTGACCTTAAAATAATAAACTTGAGAGATGGGTAAGATGGGTAGACTTAGGACCTTATGTTGTAGTCTCTTTGTGTTTGCTCTTTGTTAGGTACTAACCTGTTTATTGATTGTCATTTAATAATTGTTGCGTTCTTGGATCAATGACCGTGAGCTTATCTATAGCTAATGGAGTTATTACCCTTATTATAAAAAAAAAAAAAAAAAAAATTGAACTAAAAGTTTTGAAAATATTTTAATGTTTTTCACTGGTTTTAACGTCAATTAGTGTTAAAGCTTGTTATTGGAGACGTCTGATAATTTGTTTTATCATTTGTTGGTGTAAAAATGTATTTTTATGTCTTTGAATTGGAATATTGATGTTCTTGAGTGATCGCCAAGAGTATCTCCGTTCCATTGAAAGGACACTTATATTTTACGAAGATCAAGATTTAGTGCCTATTGCTGAGGATTGAAGATTTGTTCAACCTTTGAAGAATGCTTCTACTTCCTTGAAGATGTTTCTCGTTCTTTTTGTATCTCGCCTTATTCTTAATCTCTTGGTGCTTATCCTCCTTCTAAACTCCCTTCTGTTTTACTTTAAAAGCTACGCTTGTACTCCTAACTTGTCTTTTGTTCCTTGCTTATCCTTCCTTAACGCGTTTTTGATAGTACTCTTTCTTTTGAGGAATGTTGACCTTGGTTGGAAAATTCGACTTTTGAGGAGATTGTTTGTGTCTGACCCTTAACCCAGGCTTTGAGAAGTCGTGATGTTGGAAAGACTTAGGAAAGGTCATGAGACAAACTTAGTGATTCTTATACCTAGTTCCTTGACAAAGTGAGTATAATTGATTGGTGGATTCTTTGTGTAAGAAATGAGTTGCCTATGTGATTAAAGTTATAGAACTTGGCTTTGTTGTTTATGTTTGGGATTTGAAAGCTTAGTAGATTGAGCGTTGTTACCTTAGGAGTAAACACGGAGTAAGGTTTATGATGTGATTTTGGAAAGAGATACCTTTAGGATGTTGATAGCCATACATAAATTGATGTTACCTTTTGACGTTGTTGGGTATGAGTATAGCCTTGTTAGTAGTTTTGATCTTGTTTTGTGGAAGTCGTCGTGAATGTTTAGTGATTGGGAATTGCTGAATCACAAGTGTGATGAAGTACCTTGTTTCATGGAATAGATTAGGTGTAGAGCAGCGTAAGTTATTTTGAGGAATCCTTGGAAGTATTGTGGTTCTGAGATTTATTTTATTAGGAAGTTTTCGGAACCGTTTAGGATGATGTTATGTTTGGGATATGAGTATCTGGCGTTTCCTTGTTGTCTCATTTCCCTTCTTCTTTCACCATAAGCGTGGTCGTTCATATCTCTCGTCCTCAATTCATCATGCTCCTCCTTTAAATTCGATGCTGATAACCTATATAATTCTACCTTTGACATCCTTGTTGACCTAAATTCGACTCTTACCCTTAGGAAAGTTCACCATAGCTCTTTTGGTTGGTTAAGTTTGGACTCTCTTAGCGTACCTTGTATTTTGATGTCTAAGTTACTTTTCTTTTCGTACAATTTCTAAACAATTCAAACTACCATTTTTGATTCGTTGTTAAAAAAATATGTTACTCCTACAAAACTTTACCTATTTTAAAGGTTTGAAAATGAAAATTTAATTTAGTCCCCATTTTGATCTTTGAGCATCGACTCCTTTATCCTAAATTTTGATTGTTAAACCCGAGTTGCTTTTAAATTTTGTTCAATTTCTAATTAACTTTGATTTGTTTATGATTCTTTGTCAAAATTTAATGTTATATTTTCACGAACTTGACTCCTTTTTGAGTGTAACCCTGAATCCCTTAATTTTCATTTGACTTTTGCGAAAGAAAAATTTGAATGGATTGCCATTTTCATTTGGTTTTAACGTTGATGGGACGATGTTAGGACTCGTTATTAAAGGCGTCTAATAACTTGCCCTGCGCTTATCGGCGAATGATTTTTATTTTAAATCTGTCTTTGACATGGAAAGTTAGCGCTCTTGTGTGCACGACAAGGGCAATTCCGTTCCATGAATAAGACTTATATTTTTGAAAACTCTTCATTAATGTTTTTGAAGGAATTTTGATTTTTGATTTATACAAATGATTTGCCTTTTGACCTTATCTTTGATTTGGAATGTGATGTTCTTGAATACGTAACGAGAACACTTTCGTTCCCTTGATGAAAATCTGGTTCTGTCGGAAAATTTTATTTGAAACTTTTGAAAGAATTTTGATTCTTACGATAAATAACCTTTAAAATGTTTTGGTTACCGATTCCAATTCCAGTTTTATTTTTATAACCTTTCATTTATACTTTCAAGTTTCGAGGACGAAACTTTTTAAAAGATGGGGTGATTGTAACACCCCGTATTTTATTAAGTTGGATAAAATTCTTTTAATTGCTATTTTGAATTTAATTACATCATTTAACGATTTATATATATATGCTTAGCTAATTAATTAATTTCATCATAATTCGATACGTTAATTTTAATAATCATTAATAAGTTTATTTAAATTTAGTTCGAGTTTATTGAAGTTAGTTCGAGTTTATTTATTTAATAATTTCCGTTTCTTTACGAGTCCTTATGGAAGTTGTTTTAAATGAACCCGAGATGGATTTTGGGAACAAAACCGTCCAATTAGCTATTTTGAGCTTATTCCACTAAATTAGCAATTTTTATTAATATCCGTTAGTTTTGTAAAAATCGCTAATAATTCCGATTCAAGCTGATATTGTATTATTTACGTTAACTAGCTGAGTTTATTTTATTTTCACTCATTAAATTTATTTATTATTGATTCCGTTTTATTACTGAAACTTTTACTAAAACCGATTTTATTAACTCGAGACGGTTTTAAAAACTAGCGAAATTTCTTAACGATGAAGAAACGTACGTATAATAAATAGCTAGCTAGCTGGCTGCTCCCTCATTTCTCACGTATCATTTCTTCTTCTTCTTTCTTTTTTCTTCTTTTACGTTCTGTTTAAGTTTTTTTTTATTATTTTAAATTGATTCTGTCACTCCGTTTGTCATCCGTTATCAATGATTTTCGTTCCATAGTGCTGCTTTCATCGTTCCTGACAATCCGTTGTAAGTAAAATTCATTTTCGTCATGTATTTTTACAAACGCAATTTATACTTTCAGCTTTATTTATTATAAGACGGTTGTAGATGCTAAGATAGACGATCTTGTATAAGATTTGTTAGTTATGAAGGACTAATTCGATCGGAAAAAGGTAACGATGACGGGTTACTCGATATTACTTGTAAAATATGTTTATTTCGAATGCTGGTTAGTCTGTTTTATAATTGAGACGGTGTATAATTATATATAGGGATCATTATGGATGTTAATTAGTCAGTTGTATAGTTGAGACGGTGTATACTGATATGTGGAGATGATTGAGAAGGTGTATACTGACCTGTTGGGATCATTTGGGATGCTAGCTAGTAAGTGGTATATTTAAGACGGTGTATGCTGACATGTATGGATTGTTTTGGGTGCTAATTGGTATCCTTTATAGTTGAGACGATGTATACTGACATGTAGGGATTGTTTTGGGGCAGTTTGGGATGGATAAAATGGTGCCTTTCGGGACTGTTTTTGGGGCATAAGAGCGACTGAGGTTGAGACGATTCACTGAACATGTTTGGGACTGAGTTGGGTCGTAAGGATGAGTGCTTGGGGCGGGTTTTGAGAACGCAAAACTGGACACTTAGACCATGTTTTCATCACGGATTGTGGAATGGTATCACGGCTGTTTGGCAGCCGTGGGTAGTCGTCATGGGTGGTCTCTTGCAGTCTAGTTATGAGCTAGTTATGAGCTGTGTGGTGGCGGGTTATGAGACCGGGCAGTGGCCTGCTGTTGGCCTGGCCGTGGCCTAGACAATGGCCTAGCTAAGTCACGAGTTTGAGGCCATGTGTAGTTGGTGGTTAGGCCGAGTTTGAGGTTGTCATAATAACTTTTGGGCCGTTTCTATAAATTGTTTTGACGCTAGTTTGGTTTATTTAAAATATAATTAAATTAATTTCCGCCTCATATTTTATATAACGATAATTCGTTAATATCGTCCCTTCACATAATTATTTTAGGTGACTCATATGTGGTTGAAGATGATGAGTAATTTTGGGTTTTAGAAGCTTTCTCAAGGGTTATTTGCCTTTTTCTAGCGTAAGGTAACTATTCCGAGTTACTCGACGAATTAATGTCACATTAGTAGTTGATGTTGTGTTTGGTGTTTGTTAAGTGTTTAGGTGATTGATAATGTGTTACTTTCGTTTTTCACATGATAGAAATTGGAAATAGCATGAGAATGACATTGTGATACATTTCGTAATTTGGGCCAAAGTAGGCCAAGACTCTGAGCTGGGCCAGATTGACCGAACGAGTTTGGTCAAACTAGGTTTAAATCGGTCAGCCTCGATTTGACCGATGACCCGTCGCGGGACTCGGGTCGAGGGTTTGTCTTTGAGGTGAGATTGGTTGTCATTGGAAGTTTTATGTTATGCCTTGATATTTGTAATTATCATTTCACATGTTGGTTGTTGGATGCTTTGGATGCCTTATGCTTGAGTCTTGTTGCCTCTTTGCCATTTTAGCTTGTTCTCATGAATTATGAGATTAACGGTTAGCTGGAATTTGGATTATTATTGATATTGGAGATATTGTTGGATTGTCAGCTGAATATGCTCTTGTGTAACCTTTCATATACTAGGGTGTGTATGATCTTTTGTGTGTACAAGTTTGGACTCTTTGTCCCTTTTATGGTTAATTGGGTGTCCTACTTGTCTTGTGTGGTGTGGGCTAAAATATTCAAGCTGGGACTAGCTGGGACTAGGTCCTAGGTGAGTATTTCGGCCTTCATCATAGATAGGCCATTATAGTCTTTGACGAGTGTATGTTCACAGCTTAATAGCCTTTGTGTTCCTGGCGTGGTGGGTTTATATCCAAGCTGGGGCATGACCTTTCTGCCTATTTTGTGAGGAGATGGTCAGCTTAAGTACTATCCAACCCATTGGTGGACTCCATAGGGTACTCATGTGGTTTTATCATGAGACTTGGGTGCGGTGGTTTTATCCGCATTTCTCTAGGTCTGCGCAGTCTAGGATTAGGGTTGAGTCGTATCTTGGCCATGTTTTAAATGTAACCTCTGAGCCAAGATACTAGGTGTTTTTGCCATGTTTTATTCATATTAACCTCTGAGCCAAAATACTAGCTTCCCTACCACGTGGTATAGACTCGAGTTACAAAGTGAGTATTGACTGTACTAGGAACTTATGCCTGTCTCTAGATATATTGTCCTTTCTTGTTTGATGATTCTATGAATCATAGAAGGTGAGATGCAAGCCGGCTATGGTTGATAGAGTTTGGATCCTGGATGTTATGTGATTCACATGATAGTGTAGTATGAGTCGGTCTTGTATTCGCATGCTAGGACTATGTGTTGTTATATTGTTGTTCACATGATAAGCACGATTGTCTAGCATCTATATGCTAAGGCTATGTGTTATTCATATTCATATTCTTATGTTTACATGTTATATTAATTATGACATTTCGTGGCTGGGAGGACTCGGAGTTACTCCCCACTGACTGTGGCTTTCGCATTTGTATAAAATGCGATTGACAGGTTGGTGATGCATATATGGGGTACATGGACGAGCTAGCGAGCAAAGTAACCTTGGGACCTAGATTGGCTTTATTTTATGGTGACCCTTAAACACTTTTTATGTCACATACATTTTAGGGACATATGTCTCCCTCTTTACATTGGTTGTATAATTTGCTATTCGCGACTTTAGCGATGGTTATGTTATGAAACTTCTAGTTAGACCTTGTATGTTTGACACCTTCCAATTTGGATATCTTTATAACAGGTTCAGGTTTTAAAAATTACAGGTTTTTACCCAAATGAACCTATTACAAACATATCGATGCAGTTTTATTCTAGAATTACGTGTTTACTTTTCCGCAATAAATGAGGGTGTCACATCTCACCCGGTCCGGACGTCCCTATCAGAATCCGAACAATCCAACGGTCGTTCCAACAACGAATGACCAAATCGTCCCAGAGGTGGACACTCAACCAAAGGCTCCCGAGAACTCAATCCTGAAACAGCTCCAGAAAGCGAAAGCTGAAATCTCAATTTCGCAACTGATCGCAACGTCTTTTGAGCATCGACAGGCCTTGCTGCAGGCCTTGGGAAAATTAACCGTGCCCTCCACCTCTTCCCCAGAAGAAATAGTGGCGCACATGACAAGGGACGCCCCTGATCTAAACAACTCGGTCGTCTTCTCCGAAGAGGATATCCCTCCGTACGGAGCCAATCATAACCTGGCCCTGTATATCACCGTACAATGCCTCCAGAAAAATATACCCATGGTCCTCGTGGATGACGGTTCTGCGGTAAATGTCATTCCTCTCGAGACTGCCCACAAGCTGGGTATCAAGGAAGCTGACTTGGTCCCAACGAATCAAGGAGTACGCGCCTACGACGGTACTCGTCGCAAGGTCGTCGGGCTTATCACTTTGATCGTCGCGACCGGGGCACTGGAAAGACAAACCAGTTTTCAAGTGGTCGACATCGACGCTTCCTTTAACATGCTCTTGGGGCGTCCCTGGATTCACGCTGTCAAGGCGGTCACCTCAACTCTCCACCAGAAGATCAGGGTCCCCTTCAACGGGAAAACGATCACAATTCCCGCTTCCCCGATTAAAGCTGTCATGAGAAGGGGAGTAGCCTCCCAAGCCATTGAGGAGGACGACAACGAAATGTGGGGTTTCCAAGCCGTGAACGCCATAACTGATGAATTGACGCCCTCTGATGGTGACCCGTTCACCAACCTCACGGTCAACCGTATCATGATGCGTCAAGGTTATTTCCCAGGTTTGCCGCTCAATCCACTAAAGGACCCATTGCCTCCCTTGAAATAGGCTAAGGTCCCCAACATTCCCTTTGGGCTGGGATACGAACCTACTGACGAAGATATCCAGGAGATGAACCTCCTAGTCCGAAAGCGCAAGAAGCACGGGGTTATCCTCCGTCCTTACCATCTGACTCTCAACGGATACTTTGTCCCCGTGGGAGAGTCCGAGCTCTACCACTGCTTTCCGGAGCTAGTGTATGACTCTGTGGCCAGGGCTAGATACCCGGGAGTGGAAGTCTTCCATGAGTACTACTTTATCCCCGACAACATCGAAGCCGCATCAACTGAGTCCAAACCATCACCATGCCTTGACGGACAAGCTGTCACACTCCTCTTTGGGGAAGATAACGTCAAACACCTCGACTATGAGGACATCATTAGCATCGCCCTGAAGGACAATCAATTTGATCCAACCGCCTTGATCTCCGATACTGACCCGGAGAAAGCTACCCAAGGCTGGAGGAAGACCGTCAAGTGGACCGATCGCCGAGGCCGCATTCTCAAGATAACAACTGGAGAAGGCCCTATGTTCAAGAAGGGAAGTGACGAAGCGTCTGAGTCTGAGTCGGAGTTAGAGTCTGTCATAGCTCCTAACGCTCCTAATGTCCCAGTCAAGGTCCCCTTCCCACTGTTTTATCACAAAGTCGTGGCTGATTCAGAGGCTGAGTCTACTAGGGTCACCCCCACTCCCATGAAAGGTGACAACCTGGAGCCTGTTCCAGGGGCTACCTCCTCTGTTGTGTCGCCTCTGACTGACCATGAGATGTCTGGACTTTCCGAGGTTTTCGCTCGTGTCAACTTAATGAACGCTAAGTTTGCTTATGACTCGTCTCAATTTAACAGCAATGCCATTCTGAATGACTACGAGGAATTTGACTTGAGTGACTACCCGCCTCACCTAGCCAAAGAACTTGACAAAAGGGAAACCAGAACCCCCATCATTGAGGAGAACGAGCCTATTAACGTAGGAACCGATAATACAAATCAAGAACTTAGGATAGGGACAACCCTGGACCCCTCGGAAAGACAACAGTTCATTGACCACCTCCATGAATACAAGGACGTGTTCGCCTGGTCTTACAGAGACGTGCCTGGGATTGAGAGAGAAATTGCAGAGCACCGGTTACCCATTAAACCCGGGGCTAAACCTGTGAAGCAGAACCTACGCCGGATGCGTCCTGAGTGGGCCCTAAAAATCAAGGAAGAGGTGGATAAACAGTTCAAGGCTGGTTTCATCAAAGTGTCTGAATACTCTAACTGGGTGGCCAACATTGTGCCCGTACCAAATAAAGACGGAAGAATTCGGGTTTGCGTCGACTTCAGGGATCTGAACAAGGCGAGTCCAAAGGACGACTTCCCTTTGCCACATGTTGACATTCTGGTGGACAACACTGCCGAGCATGCTCTCCTATCATTCATGGAAGGGTATGTTGGGTACAACCAGATTAAGATGGCTGAGGAAGACATGCACAAGACAGCATTCACTACACAGTGGGGTACATATTGCTACACGGTCATGCCCTTCGGCCTCATCAACGCCGGAGCAACTTATCAAAGAACCGCTACTACTCTCCTACATGACATGATGCACAAGGAGGTAGAGGTATATGTCGGTGACATGATTATCAAATTAAAAGAACGGGACGGCCACATCAGTGCCCTCCGGAAATTTTTCGCTCGTCTGCGGAAATATAACATGAGACTAAATCCTCAAAAGTGTGCATTCGGGGTCACCTCCGGAAAACTCTTGGGACATGTCGTCAGCAAAAGAGGCATAGAGATTGACCCAACCAAAATCAAAGCCCTTCAACAAATGCCTCGACCTAGGAACGAGAAGGAGATTCGGGGATTTCTCGGTCAGGTTCAATACATCAGCCGCTTCATCGCCAAGCTCACTATGATTTGCGAACCAATATTAAAAAAACTTCGCGCCTCCGACAACACCGATTGGGACGACGACTGTCAGAAGGCCTTCGACAGGATAAAGGAAATCTTATCCAAACCTCCTATTCTCATGCCACCTCAACCGGGGATTCCTCTATCCCTATACCTGACTGTTACCAACACAACCATGGGAGCAATGTTAGCACAAACAGTTGGCAACGAAGAACGAGAACTCTACTACATCAGCAAAAAGTTCATTGAGTACGAGACGAGGTATACACAACTGGAAAAGACATGCCTTGCCCTAGTATGGTCAACAAAGAAGCTGCGGCATTACATGCTCAGCTACACGGTCCACATCTACTCCAAGATGGACCCGATTAAATACATGTTCCGATCTCGCTCAAGCTAGACTTCGCCGTCACCAACAATGCCGCTGAATATGAAGCATGTCTCATCGGCCTACAAGCAGCCATCACACTTGGCATCAAGAGACTGAGGGTCCACGGCGATTCCTCACTCATCATCAATCAGGTGTCCGGATCATGGAAAATCTGATCTGACAGCTTAGCTCCCTACCGAGCAAAGATCAATCAAGAGGCCGAATTCTTCGACCAAGTCGACTACGTCCACCTGCAACGAGAGGAAAATCAATTTGCTGATGCCCCGGCAAAACTCGCCGCGCTCGTCAACATACCTGATAATATGACATCAATGCCCCTATGTGGCGAGAGAAGGAGCGAGCGCGCCCACATTTGTGCTATCATCGACGACGGGGAAAGCCATGACGAACCTTGGTACCAAGCCATCCTCAATTACAAAACCAAAAACGAATTCCCTCCCAACTCTGATCAAAGAGGACAAAGAGCCATCCGTTTACTTGCATCACAATTCGTGATAAACCAAAATCAACTCTACAAAAGAACACCCCAAGGAATTCTCCTCCTTTGCATTGACCATCACAAAGCCAAAAAAGTCATGGGAGAGGTTCACGACGGAGAATATGGCCCTCACATGAGCGCAATGATGCTTACACGGAAAATCACGCGGCTAGGTTACTATTGGACCACCATGGAAGCTGATTGCCGTAACTATGTCAAACATTGCCACAATTGCCAAATCTTCGCCAACATACAACACATACCACAATCCCTTTTATACACCATGACATCACCCTGGCCTTTCTCAACCTGGGGCATTGACATCGTCGGGAAAGTCAACTCGATTGGCACCAAGGGGCATTGATTCGTCCTCGTCGCCATCGACTACTTCACCAAATGGGTGGAAGCGCAGTCATATGCAGTCTTGACCGCCAAACAAGTGGCCAAGTTCATTCAAAACAACATCATTTGCCGATATGGGGTACCCCATGAAATCATCAGCGATCAAGGCTCTCACTTCCGGGCGAAAACTCAAACTTTGCTGGACAAGTACAAAATCAAACGACATCGATCATCCCCCTACCGTCCCCAAACCAACGGAGCGGTAGAGGCAGCGAACAAAACTCTTGTCACCATTATCAAGAAAATGCAAGACAACTACCGCGATTGGCCGAGAAAACTCCCATTCGCACTCTGGGGATACCGAACCTCCATTCGAACACGGACAGGCGCCACACCCTTCTACCTAGCATACGGTATGGAGGCGGTTCAACCGATAGAGTTAGAGGTCCCATCTCTATGCATTCTACTGGAGAGTCAAGTCCCTGAAGCGGAATGGACCCGTCGAAGGTACGAACAACTCACTCTTCTAGACGAACGGCGACTCAACGCCTTGCACAACGTCCAACTATACCAACGACATATACAACGGGCATTCAACAAGAAGGTCAAACTCAGAAACATCCAGGAGGGCGACTTGGTCCTCAAGTCAGTACGAGCACCGCTACCCGTCGATCCGAGGAGAAAATTCAAACCTAACTGGGCCGGGCCATACCTGGTCAAGAAAATACTTTCGGGGGGCGCAGTGAGACTGAGTGACCTAGATGGGGAGGACTTTACAAACCCGACCAACCTAGACCAACTCAAGAAATACTACCCTTGAACCATAACAACCAACGACCTAGCCTAGTTTTACGACTAGCAACGACCTCGACCCTTTTCAAGTCAAGTTCCTCAACGTGTTCTGATTTGAAATTGCATGTTTTATCGAGTCTAAAGCTACGACACCTTGCCCGTTTCAAATGTCCTTTGATCTGTCAAAGGCAACGTCCATTTGCACTACAACAAAACAACCCCCTGAACTACGAGCATGGTTTGATTTCACCTCTTCAGGTGGATACGTAGGCAGTCCCTCTTATGCATGAGGGATACAACCACAAAACCCAATCAAATTCACAAAACGTTTCGAACTACGATCATGGTTTGATTTCACCTCTTCGGGTGAATACGTAGGCAGTCATTTCTTACACAAGAAGGATACAACCATCCCCGCAATCAAAAACAACCATCCCCATACAAAAATCCCCCCGTACAAAAACATCCCAAAAAAAAGAGAAAAGGGAAAACCATTCCCTTTTTCCCACAAAAATACAAAATGAGCCTTTCTCCCTTTCCACAAAATACCACTTTTCCAAGTGCAAATGTCTAGGACAATTCAAATCGAATTGCCTTTACCAAATGGATGGAAGAAACAAGCGTTCACAATTTTCGACACGGGCAATCCTCTTATTTAATTAATAATGGGAGGGATTACAATTTCAACAATAAATAAAGCTCGACGAGTCTACAACTTGTCAAAGCTAAAGTGTCAACTAACACACCTCACATAATAAAACTAGAACAAAACACACAATAACTAGCTAGTACAACATAATAAAAACTCACAACAATAATACAACATAATAATAAAGTGGGTAATGGAGGTCTTCACTCTTCCATTCTACCCTTGCCTTTTCCCTCGGGGTACATCTTCCCCTTGTTCTTCTTGTTGGCCCGCCTAGCATGGACTTCTTCCTCGGAACGGATCCTAAACGGATCTAAGACGGCGACGGCCTCCGGTCGAGCACAAGACCCCATATTCGACCCAAGACGAGCCAATGCATGGCCCACCATATTCTTGGGGCCGGAAATCCTCCTCTTCGGTGGTCTCATCACATCGGGGGTAGCTCCATCACATACTCCTCAAAGAAGGCACGGTTGGTCTTGCCAACCTCTCAGTACTTCAGGTCGACAACCTCGTCCTTACGGAATTTGGACCTCTCTTCCAAGGATGGAGCACGTGACCACTTGACATAAGCGGGAGTCACCCATGTCGTGGCAACGGGGTTTGGCACCTCCCAAAGCGGCCGAGTGGCCCACCATCTTTCGAAGAACTCCACAAGCTCGGAGTTCCGGAAAACATTCTCTTGGACAAGAGTATCTTGAGCGGGCACCTTTTGTTGACGCCCCATTTGCCTCATGAGCCTTTCGGGATATATGAAGGAAACAACCTTCAAACCCACCACCATCAAAGTACGAGGACTAGCACCCGAAGCGGGCAACCCCGTGAAGGACCTCAAGTGCCACCACGGCACCACCCAACGGATATGAGGACCACCCTCCTCCGCCAATCTTGCGGCCCAATAGGCCTCGGTGGAAGCGAAACTATCCGGGTACAACTTCTTCCTCATGGTAAGGTGACGAAAGGAATAAGAAGAAGAATCGACCGGAGGCTCTACATACCTTAGCCTCTCCAATAGCCACACTTGGAGGATCCTTGGGGATCCGAAAGAGGGAGCTTCTCCACAAGAGCCTTCCTTGTCCAAAGCTTGGATAATCTCTCCAAGCACCAACCATGATGGATCTCTACCATGCTCCATTTGCTCAATCACATGGATAAGGGTCATGCTACCATGACATCTTGGCCCCTCCTTCTTCAAGACATCAACAAAGAGGTACACATGGACAAGGCAAAATGCAAGAGCCCTTCTCCTAGCCACCTCCGAGACATTAGCATCCAATCGGTTTGAAAAGATGTTGATAAGAGCCAACATATCCACACCATGTGGAGCAAGAAGAAAGTTGATTTGGCTTGTTGACAAGCCCAACATGGAACGGAATTTCTCCTTGTAGCACAACCGAGTCGGAGGAAACACCGGAGCACAACCCGGCCACCCACCAATGGCTCCAACTTCTTCGGCAAGAGGACAAATTTCACCTTTCGGGAAAACGAAAACATGGTGTTTCGAATCCCAAAACCGAGAACATGCTTCAAGAAACGAAGGTTGCACCTTGACTTGACGAAGCACCAACAATTGACCAACTCCCATGCAAACGAGTTGATACTTTTCGGGAGGCGACAAATCCCGGCACCATTGTCGCAATGCGTTCTCAAAAGCATCCATGAAATATTTTTGTGGAAGAAGAAGAGGTTTTGTAGAGATGATTTTGTGTTTCGGATGATGAAACAATGAAGCGCAAACATCCCTATTTACACAAAATGATCAGCGCATTTTTCAGAAAAAGGGGAGAGCCGACTTCCATCGCCAGGCTGCTCGCGCCTCTTTGAGGCTTCTCTAGGATTCCCGCTGTTGACTTGTCTCTTTCAACTTGTGTTTTCTCCTGACACCTCAAACCTCCCGCCAGGAAGCTCGTGCCTCTTCGGGATGATTCAGGACATTTTGTGTTTCCTCACACTCACATTTCCTTGTTTTCGCGTTTCACGAAATCTTACACGGTTTCCATGACACAACTTCAAACATACGGATTTTTCTTTCTTTTTTTTAAGGGGGGAAGGGCTAGTCGCCCCGATCCGCGAGTGATCGTTTCCATGTCAGTCGAAATTCCGAAAATTTTTCGCTTTTTTCGTAATTTTTCGGCAAAAATCAAAATCGAAAATTGATAACACGACGTCAATTTTCCTCCAAAATTCAAGCACTCACAAATTCGAGTCTTGACCTCAAAAATCAAAAATCAAATATACTCGCAAAAATCCTTTTCTAAAATTTTTTCCTGACGGTTTGAGTTTGAATTTTTCAAGTCAATTTCAATAATTTCGACGCAATTTAATTCACGACACGAGTTAATTGCTCAAATTTTCAAATCAACTCCTTTTGAATTCCGAACGTGACGATTTGTCACGGAATTTTCAAAATTTTAATTTTAACTTCAAGACATCTTGGTTAATTTTGGTTTTCAATCAAATGCTTTTAACGTGTTTACATTTATACGCATGGGCTATCTGTTGCTTGTTTTCTACACTAACGATGCAGGAACTAGTGCGAAGCAAAAGGAGAATCAACAGCTGACAGCGCTCCTCCGAAACACCACACAAAAAGCCAAAAATCACAAAACAAACCATAATCCAAAAACACATATATACAAACCGCCTCACGCAAAATGTAAATATGTACAAACAAGAGTCCAAGACACGGAAAAACTACGACAACTGCTCAACGCCTCCCGTCGGACCAGTCCTGGTCTCACTAGGAGTCGCCGCTAACGCAGACACCACCACCTGCTCAGACTCCCTCTCCGGAGAACACTCCAGCGTCTCCTGCTCCATCACGACGCGAAGCTCCTCCGCCGCAGCCAACTGGGCCGTGAGAGAAGCAATCTCCGCGTCTCGGCTCCGCAGCTCGTCCTCACGACGCCCCAACTCCTGGTCCCGGCGAGTGATCCCCAACCCCTGGGCCTCGATCATCAACCTAGCCGCCTCTAACTCAGCACGGACCCCAGCAAGTTCCGCCGGATCCGCAGTGCCCTACAAAACAAAATAACAGATCCTCAAGATCTAAAAACACGAAATACAACACAAAACACACAAAAACAGCACACAAAACGTACCTGAGAAAGTCGAGCCTCCCTCGCAGCCAGGTCACCAGCAAGCGCCCTCCAGCGGTTAGCCATCCGCCACAAGTCCTGGTGACTGACAGTCGTCACCTATAAAACAAAATGTCCTTCAATACAATGTAAGGCAAAGTGTAATCGAGGAAAGTGTTCAAGTCAGGAACTCACCCTCAGAACGATCAACCTCCACTCTATGCCATCATCGGTCACCTCGGCCGCCGCAGGCTCCGGTAAGCGCAACTGAAGCTCCTCGCCACCCGGCCCCTGAAAAGTGGTCTCCGTCGGGAAAGCTGGGGGCTGAGTCCTCATCAGCAGGTGGACTCCCTACCATTTGGATCCACATCAAAGATGACAAACCCTCCTGTTAAGAGAGGCAATGAAAACAAAAAAGGGGGAAAACATACCTCGATCGGGTACCAAGCAAGCCTCGACAACCGGAAGGTGTCGTAGTCAACGTCCCGCAGCAACAACTCCTCACCTCCCTGACCGTGAAGGTGCTCCTCAACCTCGTCAGGGGTCGACTCCTGGAACAACACCCTAGGTGGGTCAACCGGCACGACGAAAGTCTCAGTGAAGCACTGACGAACTAGACGCTCGCCCAGGTACCAAACCGGCTCAATCGCCGTCTCCAAGTACAGAAGCAGGGAGCTGCGAGGCCGCAAATGCTCCCTGATGGCAGCCGGTACACCCGTGTAGTGCTCCCAAGACTGCCCAACAAACTGCATTCAAAACAAAGCTATTCAGCTAACTAGGGGCTTTATAAGGTACCTAATCATCTTATCTCTATCTATTTCTATAAAGGAGAAGGGGAAGAGAGCGAGAACTTACATCAGCAACCGGAAGCTTGTTCACGCGACGCCTACAGTCCTCGTAAGTCGACTTAATCGGCTTCTTCCGAGCCACCGTCCAACCCCTCACTGCAGGGTAAGTCGAGGGAACACTGTCTGTAGTCCCCGGACGCAGAGGAGTGAAGTAAGCATACAGCCCAGCCTGTAATCAAACACAGCAAACACAAATCAGCCAATTTCTCAAAAATTGCCAAAATCAAAATCAAAATCAAACTCAAAAAAAAAAACTACCAAAAAAAAAACTCGCACCTCAAAGATGAGGTCGGGACCAACCAAAGCAGGAGCACTACCCGCTCCCACTATCTCCGGACGCACCGCCACGTGCAAGTACCGGGTGAAACTCGCAAAAGCCGGCGTAACCCAGTCATACCGACCAAAAGTGTCAAGGTCGGTGAGGAGATGAAGCACCTTGGTCGACAAGTGCTCACCCTTGTCACCAAAGTACGTGGCACCCAAGAAGTACCACAACCACAGCCGCGCCTCCTTCGTGTCGGCCTCAACCTCTGCCTCCGGACTCTCCAACGGCGCCGGAGTAACACCTGCCACCCTCCCAGTGAAGTGGTCTTTCACGTACGAACACGCGATCAAGTACGGAGTGACGTCGGAAGGCTCCGGCAAAGCAGTACCGATCAAAGCAGTGACCGCAGGAGAGGACACTCTCTCCGGCGTCTCGGTAAACTCAATGGGCAACTCGCCACAAGGAAGGCCGGATACCATGGCAAAGTCCTCTAAAGTCACGCCAACCTCCCCAAACTCCATGTGGAACGACGACGTCGTATCCCAGTACCGATCTAACATGGCACAGATCAGACACAGGTTCGCCCCAATCGAAGACCTGTGAATGTCCCGCCAGGCGGCCACCAACGGCCCAAAAGCCGACCTCTCTATCAACGCCCTCGTCCCGGCCCGGAGAACGTCGTAGAAACCCAAACAGGTAGAAAAGCCCGAGAAAGTCCTCATGGTGACAATCTCCTGAAATCAAAAACAAACAATGTCAGAATGCCTATTCAGGCCTGACACTTCAAAAATGACAAAATTCAATCGGGGAACACGACTCACCAGGCCCTCGTGAGTACGGTAGGAGAGGTGTCTGTCCAGTCGAAGCAACAACTGGCTACCGTCAAAACCCTCGGCCGAGTCAGGCGCCTCCCGTAAAAGCAACCCCCGCGGGGCTGTGGCCCGTCTGGCTCTCCAACTCACGACGCTGACGTCGTCCTCAACTGTCTCCGCTCTCCGTCTCATATGGCCGCAGGACTCAACGTGAGTGGCAGGGCCCAACTCAACGACCCTGGTGACGTCCTGCAACGACCGTCTGGTCGCCCGAGGACGACACTCCCTCGAAGAAACCCTCCTCCCGGAGGTACCGGCCTCAGACCCAGTCTGAACTCTCCCAATGACAGTAGCCCCAACAACGGGCACCTCACGCTCCTCGACGGCCCCTGTGGCCCCAGCAGTCTGCTCAAGAGGTCTCTCCTCCTCGGTAATGTCCTCCACAACCACGGCGGGTGTACTAGTCGGGGTGCCGATCGGCCCCACCCCGAACAACTCCTCTAGAGTCACAGCAACGAACCCGGTCTGTCCCGAACACTCTCCTAAAAACAAAAAACGTCAGCCGAAATTTCGGCATTACGACGGCATGAAATGGATAAATCCAAACAAAAACAAAAACAACCTGCAAAACAAAACAAGGGCAATCCCGCCCAAAATCCAACCAAACAAAACCATTCACATCAAACAAACAAAAACGACTCGCCCATCTTTTCAAGCAAAAGACGAGTCAAAACCACGAAAAACGGCATTTTAAGACCCATACAAGGTCCGCCAACAAACCAAAATACATTCCCGACACAATGGGGTATTTTTCTACGGCTAAAAAAGGCAATTCATACGCTAATTTGAGCCCAAACAGGTCAAAAATTCAAAAACGACCGCAAAAAGGCAAACGTGATTTTATCACGCCTCAAGGTGACCTAAATTACCGATAAGGTCCATTTCAAGGCAAACTGACTCAATTCAAGCCCAGACAGACGCTTATTTTGTCAGACATAAGACCGTCACAAAAGGCAAAAATCCAATTTTGCTCACAATACCCAACGAAGGTCCATAATGGCGAATACGGGTTTTCCCAACTACAATGCAACCTAGTGGAACCCACTACCCAAGCAAATAAACTTGGCATTGCGAAATGAGACGGTTTCTCACCTCACTCGCGTTTTTCGAGCATAGGGAGCGGGAACGGGGACCAAAATGCAAACTAAAAGCACCCCTATACTCCTAAACAGGTTTCTAACCTAATGCAAGCATCAATTTCACTCGAAATGGGCTCAATCAAAAACGCCCAATTCGATTTTCTAGGGTAAAATTCGCCCTAATTCAATCAAACTAAAGATCAACAAATTTAAATGGATTCAAGAGGAAATACATACCTTGAGATGACATTGTTGATTATGGCACGAGTGGAAGCTAGCGAAGGTCCTTCAATGGCGATTTTTGCGGGTTTTTGTGTCGAAAAATGAAGAGGACGAAATAGGAATGGTATGCAGCCTGAACTCGCGTCTTTTACAGAAAAAAGGGAAGCCCCTTTGATTCGCAAGATGGCTCGCGCCTCAATCAGGTGTCCAGTTTCTTTTTCAGCGAATTTCGGGCTTTAGCCCAATTTCCACATAACAAAATTCGGATTTTCATTGACGATATTGAAAATCGTCATTTCAAAGACAAAGCAAATAGTGAAAATTTAAATTCGCTATTTTCAAAAAATTTAAGCAAACGGCCATCAAAACCGCCAATAATGGTGAAATCAAATTCACTATTTTCCTTCAATTTCAAAAATAATAGCGAAAATTCAGAAACCGCTATTTCTGCAAATTTTAAACAACAGCAATTAAAACCGTTATGCTAAAAAAATAATAGTTGGAAATTGAATTCCACTATTCTCACCACACATGTCAACGGCGGCACATAAACCGTCACTTCAATCAATACTGAAGATTCCAAATTCACTATTTCCATCAAATGTCAACGGCGGCACATAAACCGCCACTTCAATCAATAGTGAAGATTCCAAATTCACTATTTCCATCAAATGTCAACGGCGGCACATAAACCGTCACTTCAATTAAATAGTGAAAATTCCGAATTCACTACCAGCAGGGGGCTTCCTCGCGGAACCCGCTCATTCCAAAAACAGTAATAGTGAAAATCCAAATTCACTGTTTCCACGGCGGCATCATGAGTTCTCTACTTTCAAGACAAGCCCTTTTGACGCGGCTATTCTCATTCAAATTCACGGCGGCATCACGAGTTCGCTACGTTCGAACGAGCCCATTTGACGCGGCTATTCCCTTGATCCATTAATCGACTGTACCATTGGCTGGCGAGCCTTTGTCCGCAACCCTATCAAGGACAGATCCCGAAGATGCCTTGGGTACATTTCCTTATCACAGCTGGCGAGCCTTTGCCCGCAACCTTTCAAGGACAGATCTCGAAGATGCCTCGGGTACATTTCCTTACCATTGGCTGGCGAGCCTTTGTCCGCAACCTTTCGAGGGCAGATCCCGAAGATGCCTCGGGTACATTTCCTTACCATGGCTGGCGAGCCTTTGTCTGCAACCATTCAAGGACAGATCCCGAAGATGCCTCGGGTACATTTCCTTGTCACAGCTGGCGAGCCTTTATCCACAAACATGCGAAGACATATCCGAAGATGCCTCAGGTATGACTCCTTCCTATGGCTGGCGAGCCTTTGTACGTAGTCTAACGGACTTTAAACGACCCGCACGGACAGTCGACAGACTCTAAACTGTTCCCGACAACAGGTCCTTGGCTCGTAACCTCGAGTCGCCTTGGCGTCGCCCTTCCCGACGGCAGGTCCTTGGCCCGAATCCTTTCGAGCCGCCTCTACGTCGCTTGGGTCTCCAGGTTGTAATCTTCGATTAACCTGGGGGCTCTACTTTGACTCTCGCCCTATCCAAGCCTCAGTCAAAGTGGGGGCTCTGTAGATACCCAGTATCTGCTGAGACTCCAACAAACACCCGATGATTATCGGACTACAACATGCTTTGGAATCGCGGCGTTTGATCCACAGTTTGTGTACAACTTTACGTCGGAAAACTTAAAACGATTTCGAAAATAAAATATTTCAAAACATTTCAAAAATACCTGGAGTGTTTAATGCACGACGACAGGGTCGCAATGACACTAACTAGAGTCAAAACCGACACCGGACCAAAAACCGACTCAAAAATTCAAATCCCGACTCCAACAACAAGTCAAACCGAGTCAACCACCAAAAACAAAACATTTCAAACCTTCTACCTTAAGTTTTCCCGGATTCATGTTGGTCAAGTACCAAACATGTGACTACAAAACCTAGGATAGAACAAATCATGATTGCGTTTGTTGTGAAAGTGACAACACAACTCGAAGAACCGCGACGTGGCTCGCGCCTCTTTGAGCAGCCCAAGTGGCCACGTCTCCCAAAACTCACACAACCACTCATTCTCCTATAAATACCCCTCAAATGCCACCCATTTGAGAGTTACGCGAGTGTCCGCCCCCTCTTTTCTCCCTTAAAATTCTCGACTCGACTTCTTAAGTCACAACCCGACGCGTATTTATGACCTACCAATCGTAAATACGAGCCTTAGACATTGTTTGGTACCGTCATCGTGCATTAAATCACTTGACCGACCATTTCGACCACTACACCATCACTAAACATTTAAAACACTCTTTTTACTTACCAAAACAGTTTTAAACCGAGTTTTTTCCGATCAAACGAGTTGTTACACTTACGTCGGTCACTCGCCATAACCAAACATGTAAGTATGAGGGTGTAAAAATCCTCTTTTATTATGCTTTCATTTGTTTCATGACTATAACAAGCTAAAACGTGCATAACATGAACCAAAACATGGAATAAACGAGCCAAAACTGATTTTTGGTCTGAGGCAGAAGCCCCTTAGGTCGCCAACTTACCCGCGCCTAAATGGGGTGTTCAGACCAGAGATCAACCGTGTTTGTTCTCGTCATTTCCTTTTAATCCATCTTCATATTTGTAATCGGTTTTCACCATTTCAAGTATTTTCAAACCCTTTTTATTTCATTTGTTTTAACCATAAAACATTTTTCACCCTTGGTTCCTCATACCATGTCGGTTAAATCCGTGTTTCGGTGATAATATTTGGTTAATGACATTTAACAGGTATTTTAAAACCTTTTATTTCATTTCTTTACATTTTCAAACAAACATATTAGTCCCCAACACAAAGTCATCCTTGGTTCTACATACCATGCCGGATTTTAACCCGGGTACGATGATGAGTATCGACTAATGACATTCAAATGGACTTAAAAAAATTAGTCCATAATCACTTTCAAAACTATTCATGTCAAGTTTGTCAAATCGAACCCGACACCGAATATTATCAAAATAATGATGATTATTCGAGTCTAGTTCTTCAAATCAACAAATGCGGTCTAAACGACCCCTTCAAATCAAACCGGGTTCAAACACCCATTTTCAATACGTTTTATAACGTTTTCTAAAAGGTCAGAACACGGCACATAAACCGTGGTCTAACCCGCGCCTAAACAGGCTCTCCATTTCTCACTTTAAAAACCAGAGGGAGGCCCCTTACACCGCCGGGTTGCTCGCGCCTCATATAGCCGTCTGGTATAGGGCCTGTTCCTTTCCAGCATTAGTCTAGGACGATCCCGACTCCGGTTAACCCGGATATAGGACGGATCAGATGACTATTCGATTATTCAAAATCATATTTGCAAAATGCCTTACTAAGACAAATGGATCATGTTATGCACCCTAAACCTAATACGGTAAATGGATGTTTAATTTCCGTCTTGCATGCAAATCAATCATTAATCCAACTCGACATCTTATTTTTTTGGTAGAATGTGAATTCTCATTAAGCTCAAAAGGATCATAGTACACAGAGGACCATATAAATTAGTACAGTCCACATCATACAAACAACCTCACTACACCACTCTCAACAATTAAGTAGGACAAAGAAACCTACTTGCCAACCAATCACGACATCTAATAATGGAAATCTCAGATTGAATACTCTGCATTCTATATTTCACCATACTCTGCACCCGTTGGAGCACCAGCTTTGGTCTAATGATACTGCCATTGTGTTTGGCAGAGTTCCTGCACGACCAAATTAAGTAGATCAAACCTGCAAAGCTAGCCATAATGATCTGTTTTTTCAGCAGGCTTCTGCACCGCCAAGACATGATAGTGTCCATGCGGAAGTGCCAAGAAATCCCAAGCCATTGCAAGACTAGCTGTAAGCATTCCTTACTAAAAGGGCAATCAAAGAAAAGATGGCTTTGAGTTTCCTGAGCATTGGCACATATGCAACATAAGCCATCAGAAATGACCCCAAACTTGAGAAGTCTGTGCTTGGTTGGGAGTCTATCTTTAGCAAAAAGCCAGGTGATAAAGTTTACTTTAGGTAAACAAAGCCTATTCCAAACAAACGGCTCTCAGGAGACAGATTCACTAGTACCCGCCAAACTATCATAAGTTTGCTGAGCAGAAAAAGCTCCCTGAACCCACTGTTGAACATTCAATCCCCTTTTCAACTTATCTTTTACTTTACAGATTTTACGCCAGACCCAGCTAGTATTGATAGAAGGAGTGTAGGACCACCAGTCATGCTGCTTGATGTACATGTGATGAACCCAACAGACCCACAGGCTGTCCTTTTTGTTGGCAATCCACCAAGTATATTTGCTAATATTGGCAATATTCCAGATATAGCAATTGTGCACACCAAGTCCTCCTTGTTTTTTAGTCCTGCAACAGCTCTCCCAAGATACAGCTGGTACTCTATGATAGCCATCAATGCCAGACCAGAGGTAGTTCCTACAGATGGTTTCAACTCTGTTGAGAATACCCTTGGGTAGCAAGAAAATCCGAGCCCAATAATAATGAAGTTGAGAGAGCACAGCTTTTACTAGGGTTAATCTCCCTGCATAACTAAGCTTTTTGCCCCCCTAACTCCTGATTCTATGCACCATCTTATCCACTAACTTACTACATTAAGGATTAGTCAGTCTCTTGTAAGAGATGTCCACCCCAAGGTATCTAAAAGGGTAAGTACCTTTTTTGAACCCAGAAAGCTGCAAAATATAGACTTCATCAATATCAGTCAAACCATTCATAAAAATATCAGACTTGCGTTTGTTGACAGTAAGGCCAGAAGCAATAGAGAAGGTGTGTAGAGCCCTCATTAGAACCATAACTGGGCTAGCATCCCCCCTACAGAAGAGAAGTAGGTCATCTGCAAATGCAAGATGGCAAAGCCCTAAAGCTCTACACATAGGGTGAAAATGGAAGTCATGCCTGAGGGTCACCGCAACAAGTATCCTGGTGAAATACTCCAAGCATAAGGTGAAGAGGAGGGGAGAAAGGGGGTCACCTTGCCTTAATCCTCTCCTCCCTTTAAAGAAACCAAATTGAGAACCATTCAAAGAAAGGGTATATGAGGGGGAAGAGACACATTGCATGATCCAGTTGACCATTGAGTAGGGAATTTCATAGCCACCAACATGTCCTCAACAAAATCCCACTCAATGGATTCATACGCTTTCTTTAGGTCAATCTTCATCATAACCCTAGGAGAGCAAATCTTTCTGTTGTAAAGTCTCATCAAATCCTGACAAATGAGTATGTTATCCACAATTTCCCTCCCTTGCACAAAGGCGCTCTGATTGGAACTTACAATAGTAGGTAATACCTTAGAAAGTCTGGCACAAATGATTTTTGAGATGCATTTGAAGAGGACATTGCAACAAGCAATAGGCCTATAGTCCATGACAGTCTCAGGTACTTCTTTTTTAGGAATCAGAGTAACAACAGTAGCATTCACCTGTTGTGGAAGCTTGCCATTCTCAAAAAATTCCTGGACAGCTTGAATAACATCCTGACCCACAATGCCAAAAGAGTCCTTAAAAAAGCCAGAAGTTTACCCATCAGGGCCAGGTGCCTTGTCAATGGGTATAGAGAACATGGCCTCATGAACTTCAGCTCCTGTGACCCTCTGAAGTAAGCCAGTTGCCTGGGTTGCAGTAAGGCAGGGGCCTCTTCTCACCACACCCAAATTCACACGGACAACAGGCTTTGAACTTCCAAGAAGGTCCTTGTAGTAAGCAAGGAAAGCAGCTTCAATAGACTTATTGTCAGTGCACAGGTTACCATAATGATCTTTGATGGAGAGAATTTTATTTTGAGCTCTCCTAGCCTTGATGGAGCTGTGAAAATAGTGAGAGTTTTCATCATTGCACTTCATCCAGTGAATCTTTGCTTTCTGGTTGAGAAATAAATTCCTAGCCTCATCCAGATCTTTAAAAGTCTGTGCAGCAGCTCTTTCTTCACATTGCAGACCCACATTAGTAGGGTCCTGGTGCAGTTGTCTCTGAATATCTTCAAGTAGCATCTGAGCCACCTTAGCAGTATTTAGGATATCCCCAAAACCTTCCTTGTTCAATTGCCTCAAAGGAAATTTTAGAAGCTTAAGTTTTTTAACAACTTGAAAAATCTTGCACCCCTTAATCTGCTGTTGCCAAATATTCAAAACAGTAGCATGAAATCTCTCATTCTTGCCCCACATATTAAAGTATTTGAAACTAGACTTCCTCCTATCAACCTCCTCCCAAAGTTTGATGATGCAGGGGCTATGATCAAACAAACCCTCAGGCAGGAAAGAGGCAATGCCAGAAGGGCCGAGTCAGCCACGATCATTAGCTAAAACTCTGTCAATTCTACTAAAAACCCTGGTATTCTCCTCTTGTTTATTGTTCCAGGTGAAGTAAGCCTCCTGGGTCACAAGATCATACAGACCACATCTATCCACACAATCTTGGAAAGCTTTAACTTCAGCAGGAGACACTTCAGAACCTAGACGCTCCCCAGCAAGCAGGACATTGTTAAAGTCACCCATGAGAAGCCAGGGACCATTAACAAGAGAATGACAATGAAGAATAGATTGCCATAGGCCTACTCTTTCAGAATCCTTGTTACAACCATAAACTAGGGAGCACACCCAAGAGAAACCTGTCAGCAGATGTTCAACAGTAGCATGAATCATTTGCACATCCTTCAATAACACATCCACCTTGAAGATAGCAGGGTCCCAAAGAAGCCAGATCCTACCACCCTCCTTAAGATCATTATTATTAATAAACTTCCAATTATACCCTAACCCAGCTTGCACATTATTGATGTTAATAGTTTTAACTTTAGTCTCAACTAGACCATACAACCCTACATTATTAATATGCAAGAGACGTCTAACATCTCCTTGCTTATTCTTTTTATTAAGGCCACGAACATTCCAAAATCCAATACTAACCATTGGTATTAATATTGTTCAAACCCTTCCCCATACTACTCATGAGATTTTTCCTTATTGAGTAGCTTATGACATCAACAAAAGAAGGTCCAGTAGAGCACCCTTCCCCCTTCTTGGAAAATCTGTTAATGAACCTTGCAGGTGTCAAGGAGTTAAGCACTGATCCCTGATATGGCATAGGAGTAACTACAATATTAGGTTGTAGCAAAGGAAGAGCTACATCAGTCTTACTACCTTTGTCAATCTGCTTGGCAGCTACTTGCTCTGGAATTTTTTCCTTAGGAGGAGCTTGTGCTTTTGGCTTCCAGACCTGTTGTGTCTTTTTGGCTTTAGGCTCAACTGTTTTCTTCTTGCACAGCCCAGTTTCATGTCCCACCCCTTTGCATACAATACATAGGATGGGTTTCCATTTAAAATGAACAAGTTGCTGTTGGCATACACCATTTTCATCAATGAAATCAATCGAGTCAGGTAAATGCTCTCCAACTTTAACTTCAACCAAATAGCGAGCATAACCCAGGAACTCCCTATTCTTTGTGGCCTGATCACTACAAATGGGTTTCCCTACAAGACTAACAATCTTAGGTAGAGCCAAACCCCAATATTTAAGGTCCAGGTCATACAGGCGAATCCAGACAGGTATAGAATCAGGCTTTTCTTTGGTGAGTAAAATTCCAGGGGTCCATTCCTTAACAACAAAGGGTTTGTTATCAAAGAACAGTGGTCCTGAATGAAGAGCAGCATGTTTATCATCTTTAGTCTTAAACCTAATCAAGCAGACTCCATTCGGTTGAAACGCAATAGAAACAATCCATAATTTCTTCCAAATACGCCTGATAAAACCTCCTAACACAAGTTTTGGCGGATTTGCACCCAGAACATAGCATGAAATCGCATTCGACCAGAACTCCACCTCCGGAGTGACATCAGCAATACCAATTTTCAGAGGGGGAGCCTTACCAGACGTTGCCGATTTCTGCTTCCTGCGATTACTCACCACCGTCCACTCAGCATCATCAGTAGGTTGATCCTCATTAATGGAGACCAATTCCTTATTAAGGTTGAAAGCTCGAATTTCTGCCATGGAAGAACTCTCCGCCTCAATTTCATGTGATACAGGTTCACTCAGATTTGTAATATTTGCCGTAATAGTACTATTTTTTTGAGAATTTTTATTATTAGTAGATGAAATATTATTTTTAGGGATTTTAGAAGTACTAGTCGGTGACGAGGTCCTCTTGTTTCTCGCCATTGCTGAGGAAACAAAGAAGATCTAAGGAAAATCGCTTTCTCTCTCTAATCGCTTTCTCTCTCTAATCCGTGACAACTCGACATCTTATACTTGATACTTGGATTAAATCAACCAACTTAGAAAGCTCTTACATGTTAGGTTTAAATTATTGGATGCGCATTCATGCATTTAAACCGTTTTATCAACTTTTGCATTCAACCAACCAAGATCGATCAGTAGAGGCCGCTAACGCGGGCGGGATTGGGTGTCTGATTAAAAGGCTTCCCAATACGTACCTTCACCTCTTACTCAGAAACTTTGGATAGTAGATGACCTTATCCAGGGGCGTACGAGAGTCATTCTAGAGATAGGATGCTAAAGAGGGACAATTTCCTTATCTTTAGTACCTATGTCAAACGCTGCTTTGTGCTTCGATTTGACCGAGGTATAAAGTGGATTTCGAACGGGTTCCAGGCATCCCACAAATGCTTGGTGGCGACTCCGAACATCTCTAATCTTTTCAAGACCCTTAACGAGACGAAACCGACCGATCTAAAACGATCCGGTCGAAAGCATTTTTACGCCGCCGAGCGTGGCTTTCAAAAAGACCGTTGTATGTCCACAGATTGAAGTGGGCTTGCATGTGGGCCATGTCCACACATATAAACAAGTGAATGCATTCTAAACTACACTATATGATGCATGAATTTGTTTGGTTGGAGAGCATAATTTGAATTAACTCCCAATGCTTATGCTTGAACTTCCCCTAACCAAACGAGACACTATTGTAAATGTCAAAAATGGGAAAGTTCATGCACAAGAATGCTATGCATGAAACTTAGTTTGTCATTTTGGATTTTACATGGTGGGAACAATAAAAGACACCTTAATGGGACCGAGGTGGGAGTCCTTTGAGTGTTGCTAGGACTCAAACAAATGATCAAGATAAAAATTTAAAAACAAGAGAAATGAACAAAGCTAAAGGAGGTGTAGGAAACTCACAATGGATTGTGTCATCCTCCAAAAAGCTTGCTAATCCTCAATTATCGCCCATGGCGACATCACTTCCATCGTCATCATCATCATCAAGTTCCTCACTAGTATCATCATCATCTACCTCCATAGACCCGGAGGCTTCACCATCATCACTTGAACTTTGATCCTCTTCTTCCTCATTTTCCTCTTCTTCTTCAACTGCTTCACTCTCAACAACAATCTCCTCACCACCCATGCTAGCATCCCTAGGAGCATTAGGAAAGAACACTTCCCTATCCGCCCAACTAGGCAAAGGACATGATGGGTCAAGAAGTCCTTGCCTAGCTAGGTGTAAGAGGGGCCGATATTAAGCTCTATAGGCATTAACTCGGTCTTCATAAGCTTGCTTAGGCATGTGTTGCATTAATTGAGTCAAGTAATCGTTACCTACCGCAACACCTTCGGGTCAGAATTCTTGGTAGGTGAATGGGTAGGGTGGAGTCACAATAGCGGAGGAAGAGGATTCAGCATTGAATTCCGTTTGTTGTTGTATGATCATCTCGGCTTCACCAGAGAGTGGAAGAAGATAGTTTGTGCTTCGGACATTGAGTCGGCAAATGTTGTTTGGTAGAATGAAGGACTTGGCATCTTTTGTAAGCCACTCAAATTTGTTGTCAAGGTTGTCATTCTTGACCCAATGGAATTTGTGAACAATAGTGTCTTGATCAATGAGGTGGCCTCCCTTAACCGGCTTGTAAGTCCCATCTTTGTTGAAATCCCGGTTGAAGTGCTTTGCCAACCATGTTACCAATCCCCCATTTTCTATAAAGGCCGCACCTTCTTTGCCATGGTCGATTGTAAGCCACCTTTCGATTAAGAGTTGAAGAATATTGTATTTCTGGGTGAACTTCTTATCGACATTCAAGGTTGACTCAAGATAGATGAAATCAAGTTCGGTGAAATGATTAGTTCCCTTCCTAGCAATAAGAGTATTTCCCACAACCTTGTGCCACACCCTTATGCCCAGATGGTGAACATAAAGGGCACGACAATCATGGTATGATTCGAATTTTCTTCCGGTGATAGCTTTCCATAAAGGGGCGGGATCATATTTTGAAGGTTTCTTCACATAAGTCGAGTCATTATCAAAATCGAACACCTTGCCAAACTCATTGATACCGTCGTTTCAGTACCAAAAATAAATACCTAGATACTACTAACAGAAGTCAGCGGCAAGTAGGGTCGATCTCCACAGGGAGGCAGTCACTATTCACTTGTCTACTCGGTCTGTCTAATGTAACAGTGTGGGGGTTTGAATTGATTGAATTAAACTACTGAGATAAAGGCAAGAGGAAATAAAAAGAGAAATTAACAAAAGAAAGAGGGAACTAGGATGTCGGGTCATCAATGAACGTCAGTTAATTGCAGTTACGGTCACGGATCAGTCGATGTGTCGGTCTAAGGGGCAACGAATATCTCCTTCCGATCTCAATCCGCCCTAAAATACTACTAGCTTAGCTTCCGCCCTCACTAAAGTATTCTATTGTTCACTGCAGGTCTCACCCTTTCCAACCTTCCGGTCCAGGTCAAGGCTTACCAAAATTAAAAGACTAATTGTGTCGACTCAACTAGCAGGATACAATTATAGCAGTGATTAGCAACATAGACTTAAACAACAACGACCAATCTATAAACCTAATTAGCAATTAACGATAGTCCATCGAATCACCTAATCCTAGCAGCGAAATTAGCTAGACATAAATAAATGAAGAACAAGAATAAAGGGTAGAAGAACAATAAGCATTAATTAAATAAAAGATAAAAGGGAAAGAAAGAAAGTTACAGTGGAAAAGATCCGGAAAATGAGAAGCAGAGCAGAAAGTAACGAAAACAGTGTATTCGAATGATAAGAGGTAGGGGGGAGAGCTACAAATGACGTCCCTATTTCCTATTTATAGAAAATAGGAATTTTATTTGACCTAATGACGAATTAAAACTAAAAAGCCCGAGCCCATAAGCGATTCCACTCGATCGAGTGGTTTAAAACAACTCGATCGAGTAAACTCAAGCTCAAACTACTCGATCGAAGAAAATAAGTACTCGATCGACTAAACCCTAATATGAATCTGTTCGATCGACCATATATTGTACTCGATCGACTTAAAATTTCATCCAAAACCACTCGATTGACCAGTAAAGTACTCGATCGAGTGATTTCTAACTTCAGCAGCTCATAATCTCGTTAGTTTCAGCTTTGACTTGTCTTTTTAGCTCCCGAACGGCTTCACGCATCCCGTAACACCAACATTCCCACTCCAAATTCACTCTTCCTCCAAATGTATGCAAAACGGACGATAAAAGGCTTGATTTTACTACTTTCTGGTCCATTCCTGCAAATAGAACAAAACAAACAAAAGTAGCATATTCGGGGCATTTTGTAGCATAAAACTACGATAATAGCATAGAAATACGTGCATAAAAAGGCCAAAAAGGACTATATAAAATGCACGTATCACTCATTAAAGGACATCTTTCTATCCACATTTTCAAGGCGGAATTCAATATTCCTTCGATTCTCCACCTTTGTGACTTTCAATGAACTTAGAAATTCTAAGGTGAGGGAGGGGTAGGTCAATTCTTGCATATCAAACAATGTAAGCAATCCCATAGACTCAAAGAAGTTCTTGGTTCTTTCAAGGACACCCAATTTGGTCAAAGCATCTTGGCAAATAAACTT
The DNA here is from genome assembly GCF_048544455.1 of Silene latifolia. NCBI lineage: Eukaryota > Viridiplantae > Streptophyta > Magnoliopsida > Caryophyllales > Caryophyllaceae > Silene > Silene latifolia. The sequence goes on from NC_133526.1 coordinate 164,305,362, forward strand.
GGTGGGCAAAATCGATTTCTTAGCAAGTGACATAAAATTTTTCCTATGAGAATCGGATGTGAAAGTTACCTCCGGATATTCATGTAATTGCTCAATAACCGGGATAGAAGTAGTAGCTTCCACCATAGGAAGAGGAGTTTCTTGAATTTCCACTCTTGCTTGTTGAACCACCAAAGCTTTGGAAGCTTGAAGAGCTTGTTGCCTCTTTGAAATATTTGATTTTGTAGGTGTCTTGTTTCCACCTTTAGTCCTAGCCATTGTTCTTCTCCTTGTGTATATCAACAACCAATGATTTGCTTTAATTCTTCTAGTATCCTCAAGCTTCAATGAATCCCAAATCATTTAGGTTTTTCGAATTTTGCCTTTAACCCTGGAAAATCGATTCAATTTTTGAGGATTTGGATGTTTGAATGGCATTTTGTTGATAAAGGAGTAATTTGTTTGAGTTTTGAGGAAGTTTGGAATTGATTTGGGTGAATTTGGTTGCGGAGATTGAGTTTTATGAATGGAGGGATTGAGGGTTTTGAGGGTTTCAAATGTGTGTTTGTGTTTTCTATGAATGAAATGAAATGGGAAAGGGGGTTTTAAATCCCGTGTTTTTGAATTTCAGCAGAGGGAGACGAGCGTCTTAAGCACGGGACGCTCGGATTGCAGCTCCGTCAGCTTTAGATAATGAAACCCGTGCTGAGACGAGCGTCTTCAGGAGGAGACGAGCGGATTTCTTCCTTGAGACGAGCAGAATCTTTTGAGGACGCTCGTATTGAAGGTCAGAGTGAAATCCCAAATTTTGATGTAACCAGGACGAGCGAATTCTCACTGAGATGAGCGTCTTTGGACTGAGACGAGCGGATTCTTGAGGGGACGCTCGGATTGTAGTTCAGTAGCAATATTTTCTTTTCAGCTCTGCTAGGACGAGCGTCGTTATGTCAGGACGCTGGGATTTTTATCCCAGACGAGCGGGTTCTTCTTGAGGACGCTCGGATCATCCCTGTACCTCACGGGTTCAATTCCACCCGTGGGTATTTTCATATCTCAAGTCATTTCTTCTTCATTCCTTTGGTCTTCATTGTGGGTGCACTACGAAGGCTCGGATAGCCTAGGCAATTGCTATCCCCACACTAAGTCAAAACACTACACATCAAGAAATATTTGAGTCCCTCCCTCACTTTCTCTCAAAATGATAATCTTGATCAAAATGTATAAATGTAAATCCAAAATTTGACAAAAATGCAATACAAGAATAAAACGCAAGTTAAGGGGTTAGAATATTTACAAATGGTGGTTTAGGGAGGACTTCACCAAACTCTCACCCTTGAGATGAGATGTCAAGGGGGCATAGCCAAGGTGTTGTTGATGTTGCTCAACACCTTGTAGAAGTAGTCGAAGGCTTGTTCATTGTCATTATAAAGATCTTTAAAAGACCTTTCCACATTGTGTTCTTCATGGTGGTGACTTGAGTCAAAATGGTCACCAAAGCCTTGGTCTATAGCATTGCCAATGTAGGGATTGACTAACCCATCGAATTCGTCATCCCATACACCACAAACTTCACTAGCTTGCTTCCCTTTAGTATCATGAGTTGATGGAAACAACTCCTCTTTCTTGTTATCATGGACAATGAGGCCTTCTTCATTACTTGTCATGAGTGGTGGTGAGCTATTCAAGCTCTCATTCTTGTTGCAAATTCCTTGCTCTTTGGACGGAGCATCTTGAAGATTATCCACTTTCTTCTTCCATATGGGTGGTGATTCTTTACCCATAGTTTGATCTTTGCATTGAGGTGCCAACTTATTCCTATCACTTTCTCGGCTATAATGATCAATCATGAAACATGGCTCATGTAAGCGGGGAGCTCTCATTGTCTTGTCAAGGTTAAAATTGATTGTTTCATCTCCCACTTCAAGTGTGAGTGGTCGGTTCCTCACGATGGAGGGTTTAGTTTTCTGTACTTGTCGTTAGGAGCACCTAGACCAAAACACAATTTATAACTTCACAAACAACTCTACAATTAGTAAAGAGGCATATAAAGGTCGGCTCCCAAGGGACGGGAATTGAGATGAGATTTTCTATTGCAACTAGTGATGTCTAAGGGTGTCACAATTTGGGGTTTGAAGTAGAAGATCACTAAACTAAATAGCAATGAAAGTAAACTAGCAAGATGATTAAAAAGGGATGTAAACAATTGATAAAAGGCACTAGGGTGTCATGGGGTCATAGGGGATTCATGGGAATTGATCATACAAACATATTCACAAATTATAAGCAAGCAATTATTATTGTGATGGATCGAGTTGGTTTATATCTTACAATCCTAGGAAAGTTTGGGTCCCGGAGCCGAATCGATTAGATTGTACAACACCTACAAGTCGACTTAACCTTCCCTACTCAACTATATGCATGGTCTAATGAGACTCGAGTTGGTTTATGTCTTACAAGTCTCATTGAAAAGATAGGTGATGGGTAAAAAATGCAAGGATTCATAGGCTCGCATTTCATCAAACATAACATGTGCATAAGTTGAGATCACAACAAGCAAGCAAATAAACTATGAAAACATATTAAATTAAGCATGAATCATCCCCCATGTTGGTTTCCCCTAATTACCCATTAACCCTAGCTAAGGAAACTACTCACTCATTATCATGTTGAACATGTTAGCAAGGTTGCCAATCATACCAACAAAGTGAAACATAATGAATAAATGAAGATAATTAACAATAATTAAAAAGAGATTAAGAGAATTATACCTACTAATGATTTCAATAATAAAGCAAAGAATAATAGAAGTACTTGATGATAGATTTGAAGGTTGTCAATCTCCCAATAATAACCCAAATAATCTTCAATTACCCAAAACAAAGGATGAACAAGAGAGAGATTAAGGAAATGAAACTTGTATTAAAACTTGACTAAATGTTGATTACAAGATTAAAGAGAGATTTGATTGATATTAACTACACTAGAGATTGCTAAGAAGAACATGCTAATTTAATTAGAGTAATAGGGTATTTATAGTGGGGATTAGTTACATAAATTAGGGTTTACTAAGGGCTTAAATGCCGATTACGTCCTTGAGGAATCGCCGGTCTCTAGGGAGACTCCGGTCTCCTTTTTGACGGTCTTAGAAAAATATGCGCATCCTTCCTTGAAGCTTGTAGAAGACGAAATGGCTGTTAGAGAATCCGGGCGTCCAGGGCACGGGACGGGCGGATTCTGGTGATTCTGGACGGGTGTCCAGATGGGGAAGACGGACGGATTCTGGGTGTTTTGGACGGGCGTCCACATGGGGAAGACGCTCGGATTGTGGTTGCTGGACGGGCTTCTTATGGACAATCCGCTCGGATTGTCTTACAGTTTCTTTCTTTCTTCTTTTCTTCCTTTTTCTTCATAAAATCCTTGAGGATTTCCTCGGGGTTGCAAGGATCTTTTCTCATCATTGCCCATCTACTATAGTATGTACAAAGGCCTTCTAATCTTGTCTTCTCTTTGATGCTTGGTCATTGAATTCAATCAATTTAGCTTCATTTTGCCATGAAAATGCAAGGTTTGCACTCCTTTCCTACCAAGGACACAAAACCTCAAAGATATGCAAAACAAAGGACTAAAGACAATAAATGACCCAAATATGCACTAAAAAGCATGGGAACAAGGCTAATTGAGGGACTAAATATGCTCTAATTATGGTCACATCAAATATCCCCAAACCGGACCTTTGCTCGTCCCGAGTAAAGAGGTAACAAAGACTAGGATCATTATTTAAACTAACCTAATAGCATAGCCGATATGAGACAATTAGCGGGTCTCACTCCGCCCCTTCAACTCACAACAAGACAACCATGAGGTAGGATGCCTTCTTGCAAGGCAAGGTGGGTCTTGCCAAAATGGCGACACATCCAAACATTAAGCACACAAAATCAAGTAATGGATGCATCTACAGAAGAATAGCCACTTTCCTCATCTAAGTGGCGGAAATTATGTACAAGGGAAGCAATTCAAGGGTACACACTCCTTCATAGATGCAATTTCTTCAAACTACTAAGCCTAGAAGGATGCCAATAAATCACCTCCAAATTGTGTCAAGCTAGGGTAACTTTGTCCTCAATCGTTAAATGCTTTTGTCAAGAGTAGACTCCCTATGGTGTTAGAAACACTGGAGGATCGCGGAATTCCTCCTCTTGCCTAGACAAGAAGAAGGGTCGTCCCCTCTCTACCATGCACAAAAATGGATACGATGGATAAAGGGATCAATAGATATTTGAGTTTAGTTTGGGAGTTTGCTTTGTTGTTGTGTTTTCCCCCCAATTTCTTGTGGCATTTGACATTTGAGAACACTTTCTTTTGCCATTTCTTTGATGTTTGGCATTTCAATACTTGACAACTTTTCAACTATTCTTTGCATTTCTTTTTGAACATTTTCAAAGTCACCCCATATGTAGTGAGGGTGCCTTATATTTGAAGCTTTAGGAGTCTATTTTTGCTCCTCTTTTCATTTGATGCATTTTCCAAACTTTCTTTCACTTTTCATTTCTTTGAACTCAAATCAATCTCTTTTGATGACAAAAATGTGGTAGAACATGGATGATGGATGCATGGTTTCAAGGGTCACCTTGGAATAAACGGTAGCCAAGGAGTTATCACACCACAAGGTACTCTTGACTAGGCCTTAATCCATGGGCCAAAGAATACTAGCATGACACATCCTAGGGTGTTTTACAAGTATTCTAAAAAGCTAAATCTTAAGAAGAAAAATCATCTACTAGGGCCTATATACACTTGTCAAGCTTCCCAAGTAGACGGTTTCACAAAATTTTTCTAACATGCAAACTACATGCCATGATGCAACTAGCATATAAACATCCTAATGCAAATGATTCTACCAACTAATATGCCATATAAACTAAATGCAAGTCCTAAGTTCACATTGTTATACCGCATCAATCAAAATAAAGCCACATAGTCATTAACATAAAGAGGAAAGAGGAGATTGGAAAGATCATACCATGCGGTCTTCAATATCCTCATGTCTCGGATGTGGCGTAGTCGAACAATGTGAACAAGGATAGAACAAATACAATATATACAAGTCTACACTACAAAGGAAATGAACTTGTTTTTGGATTTTCAAATTTTTCAATTTGTTTGAATTTTTGAAATTTTTTGATTTTTTTTGGTTTTTGAATAAAAGTTAAGTTAGAATTCCCCATCACCACACTAATATGGGCATTGTCCTCAATGGCCAAAATGATTGGAAACTATGCAAGCATGATGCATGAATTCTATACTAAATGCAAGCTACACTAATCTACACTACATGATGCATGGTTTTTTGTTTATGATGGAGAGCGTAATTTAGATTACCTCCCGTTGCGTATGCATGTACTTCCCCAAACCGAGATAGACATTATTTCTAATGTCCTAAAGTTGGGGGTAGTTCATGCACACAAGATGCAATGCATGAAACTAAATTGTCATTTTGGATTTTCAAAAGTGGGAACAATGAAATAAGAACACCTCAATGGGGCCGAGGTGTTAGTCCTCATGTTGCTAGGACTCTCAAACTATGGTCAAGATAAAAATAAATAAAACAAAGAAAGAAGTAGACAAACCTCAAGAGGGTAGGAGCCTCCAAAGCTTGCTAGTCTTCAACCATATCATCATTGTCATCATCTTCCTCAATAGAAGTGGACTCATCACCACTCCCCTCTTCACTTCCTTGCTCACTTCCTTCATCACTTCCTTCATCATCTTCATTAGCCTTTTCTTCTTCATTTACCTCTTCAACAATGCCATCATCATCAACAACCTCATCACCGACAACCTCATCGTCACCAGGTCTTTCACCCCTAGATGCACATGGAAAGAAAACTTCCCTATCCGGCCAACTAGGCAAAGGACATGAAGGATCAAGTAGTCCTTGCCTAGCTAAATGAAGGAGGGGTGGATATTGGGCCAAGTATGCATCTTCCCGATCCTTATAAGCTTGTTTGTACATCTCTTGCATAAGTAGAGTCATGTAGTCATTGCCCACTTCAACACCTTCGGGTTTGAACTCTTGATATTTGAATGGATAGGGTGGTGTGACAATGGAGGAGGAGGGCATTGAAAGAAATGTAGATTCATATACACTTTAACATACTCATATATGTCTAAATTTATTTGTCATAAATTAAAACGGATCTTATGCATGCAAACAATATAATAAAATAGAGGAGAAATCATGTCCTTACATAGTAGATTTCGGCTATTAGGGCACAAGAGAGATCACCTTTCTCTTCTTGTTCTTGAGCTTTTCCAATGGAAGAACAAAGATCTAAGTGTAAGATCTCTCCCTATGTAATATACCCAAGGCTCCTCTTAATTTAATTAATATTACAAAACTAGTATAATATTAATTATAGTAGAAAATTGAACCAAAAATATTTATAAACACTTAAGTATTTTCGGTTTTGATGAGAGATAAAGAGAGGATTTTATTTCTCTAGAACTTATGTTTTGGATGAGTTGAATGAATGAATAATCTAAAACATTTTAGAGTATTATTAGGTAAAATTATAAGAGAAAACAATGATCATTTTCCCTTCCCAAAAACCGTGTAAGAGGGGCTTTAGGGTGAGCCAATGCATGGAGAAATTGTTCTTCACAAGGAACAATAGGCTTGCATGGCTAGGTTGCTTTATAATCATTGTGTTTTCCACTAATTACACACAACTTATAATTAGCTAAAACACCTTCTAATTTTCGGCCCTTTGCATAATATGGTGTCCATATTATTTTTGTCAATTGTCTATATGTTACATGTCACATGTCACATATATTTGTTTATGTATTTTTATCATATTAAAAATCAACGTATTAATAAAAATACGTCATATACAAAATCGACTTAGTAATTTCATAATTACTTGTGCCAAAATATTTTTTACCATTTATAAATCACAACAGATTGTATTTATAACAATTCATTCAATTTAATTGTTACATTAAACAATTTATTTCATCCGAGTAATGATACAATTCAATTACTCGGACCATACCTTATTTAATCCCATTTCAATATGATACGTAAATTTTACTTCCAAAATCATCCGTCAATTTTCAAGTAATTTAATTAACTCGTAACATTATACGATTAATTAAATAATCAATTAAGAGTATTGCCCTTTAGGTATGACCTAGGGGTCAACTGATCACCACCGTCACACGACAATAATGTCAAACTCTAGTCACCAATCATTACCGATATATGTTGACCATTGACAAAGAACAATATTACTTCCCAATTGTATTCATTTAATGAGACTTAAACATGTGATCATCATGATCAACTGTCGTGATCGCATTATTGTCGGAGGACACATATTCCAACAATCTCCCACTTGTCCTCGACAAGTGTGCGTCACCAATTCTCTTGTCCTATTACTATCTCCCACTCAATGCAAGGTGTCTTTCAGGTCGTACTTGCAAGTGATCATATCGAGAGTGGTTTCCTCGATCTGGAGAATAACTGATTGACCGGATTTATCCACTCTGGATGCCATCCGAGCGTGGCCACGCATTTCCAGTTCATTACTCCTCGAGTGGCCCTGAGATATTGTTATAACCCTGACAAGGGGTGGACAATTCCTATCGCACTCATTCCCTTCGACTAGCCATAGCCATCATAACCCAAAATATGCCCATTTGACCCCATTTACGAAGGTCGTAGTAACACAAATCAAAGTTAATCTGAAACTGTGCCATCTTAGGTGAATAGTCTTTAGTCAAAAGAATCGACTCATTTGAATACTATAGTATCTCTCGCCACGACCAGGCTATATAAATTTGCCAGAACTCTATAAGCGGTCATTAGGCCCGACAAAATGTTCCTAACAGTCTGCCTATGTGATCGACTAGTCATCTCACATGACTCTATGGCACTTGAACTTGCCATCAATCGCATCACACTCTAGTCACTTCGAGACGTCACCTCATATAAGTAACTATGGGCAAAAACAATGTTAATCCATGTTCACTTTAACGGGGTTCAATTGTCTCCACAACCCGTTTGGATGTAACAATGTACCAAGTGAGTTAATAATAACTCAAACGACAAATGTCGACATCACACTCGGGTAGTCAATATCATATTACAACCTTGTGATGTTTATCATAAGTGTAAACACTTATTGATTGCAATAGAAGTTTAACATCCCATGTGTCCATGTGTTCAAACTTCTTGCACTTGCAATTTCCTTCACATTCATGTTCTCATAGCATGAATCTTACCAAGTACACATTAAGGTTCTTGACCTTGGTTTTGGTTCTTTAACTTGAAAGAACTTTCTCATCGCTCATCTCATAACGAATGAAATTGCGATGAATAATACAACTTGTACGGATCAAGTATTCCATCCACACACAATGCACTAAGTATATGTTTTGTAGAATCTTGTAACAATTGACAAGATTATTAGCTTAGTACTTCTCTCAAGTCCTAGCTTTATTAGGAAAGATTGTTTTGAATAACCTCTTATTTAACCAAGTATCTTTCCAAAACTTCTCATTTCTCTTTCTGGGCTTGAAAGATTTGGGATTCTCATGAATCCTCATATGTGCTCGGATTTTCTACAATATGTGCAAACTCTTGACACACAATAGAACATCCGTCAATCATCGAAATCGCTCATCGGATTCTACTCGAGAATTCATGACGCTTCTATTATGGCTCACCAAGTCAATCATCATGCTCTTATGCATATGATTCATAATTGGACATGTACATGATTATTCTAATGGCGGAAACATTAGTTACTAATAATCATGAGATCAACCGTTCTCAGGTTCAATGAACTACCATGACTGCTAATGGTAATCCCATTTTTCATTCATATGAATAACCTATGTAAATGTTGATACGATGTGTATCTCTTTAATACTAATCCAACATCTCATGATGCAATTGGATTCATCATTGTCCATTTTCATCCAGAATTGAAAACTCAAAAGCTTCTTTATGAAAGAAGGTATTAGCTCGTCATTCTTTAATGAGTAATGAGTTTTATACATTCAAGGATGATAGCTCCCACTAAATTCTATGTCTTCACATGAGAATTTCCTAACTCCCACTCAATTCTACATATTTCGAAATTGACTTCTTAATCGAAATTTGTCAAGAATATAAATATAAATTGCTTTGCCAAGTTACTAGGATAAAACCATATCATATCCTTTCAAAATGCCTATTTTGAAGTGGTCTTATCTCAACCTTACGGAAAGAGATTTTAAATCTCTAACACACTCATGTCATAATGATGTGTAGCAATGTCAATATTCAAATACAAATAATATTTAGAATACGTCCTTCGCAAATACCCTTTTGGAAGGAGATTTAACCATTTCATAGGGAGGTTAAGCAATGACATTTGTATGGTTAAAACGTTGGCTATAGGAGATATCGGAATATCAAACTTTGCAACTTGATTTTGATCATAACTAGTATGTTACTTTGATTCATTTAGGCTCTTAAGTAAAACTCATGATTGAAACTATTAGGTCAAAATTTATAACCTTAGTCAAAAGCTTGTTAAGACTTTACATTAGTCATTTTTTTTTTTTTTTTTTTTTTTTTTTTCTTCCAAAACTTCTTTTGGTCTCCTCGTGTAGTTATCTTGAGAATAAACTCTTATGATTACTTCACTTGGTCTCTTAAGTTATATAGAACTAACTTGAGATCATAGATCTCATCTATTCGGCATACTATGTAAATAGATATACCTTCATTCAAATCATTCTCTCTTGCGTAGATCTTCATTTACACAAGTACACAATTATATCTTGCCTTGTGTGTTGTGTCCTCAGTTTTCTCCCACTCTATCTTTAGAATGAATACACTAAGCATTCAAAGATAGCATATGAGACACAAATTAATGATGTTGAATTATAAGGAGAACTACCTCATAGGTTGACTAATTGTTATCGATTTCATATGTGTACTTGGTGGTTGACATACCTTTAAGAGAGTTCATAGACTCAAAATCGCTTTATAAATGATCATACACAAGCCTTAAGCATGTGGACATATAATGAAACCCGTCATTATAATTGTCTATGGGATCACTTTTAAGTGAATAATCTTATGTTTCAAAACGCAAGCATTTAAATATGAAATTTTAGAACATAAAGGATAAATGATAAAACGGGTGACTTGGGTTGCAAACCAAGTCACCATCATCCAAAATACAAACCATTATCCAAAATACCTTTCCATGTCGAACACGGAAACTTAAAGTTCTAAAATTCAAAACATAACTTAAAATAAGACAATGAAAAACAAAGCTCCATAAAAGCTATCCTTAGCTTCTCATTGGTTTCTCATGCTTGTTTTTCTTTTCCCTTGTCTTTGCTCTGTGGAGGCCCTATTTACAATAAAAAGGGAAGATACATTATCACAACTTTGCATCATAATACCATAGTTGAATTTAGAAACATAAAAGAAGGTTAGTCATTTACCTACTGGAGTGATCTTTTCAGCTTTGATATCACCAAGGTATTTGGAACAATTTCTCTTCCAATGTCCCATGCCATTACAATAATGGCATTTGTCAAGAGGACCCTTCTTGACTTTGGAGGTGCTAGCTTCACAAGACTTAGCTTTGGTGAATGTGGGAGCTTGTTTCTTGCCCTTTCTCCCATTCTTCTTGAACTTCCCCTTACTCTTTGTGCTTATGTTAAGCACATCCTTGGGAGGGTTCACATTTAACCCCATGTCCCTCTCGGCTTGCACAAGTAACTTGTGCAACTCCTCAAGAGACACGTCCTTGTCTTGCATGTTGAAATTCACCCGGAATTGCACATATGCCTTAACTTTAGACAAGGAGTGTAGAATCCTATCTACGATGAGTTCTTTGGGGATTTCAACTTTTTGAATCTTCAAGGTCTCGACAAGCTCCATGACTTTGAGCACATGAGGGCTAACCTTTTGGCCCTCTTTGAAGTCGAGATCAAAGAATGTCGCGGCCGCCTCATATTGGACGATCCGCGGAGTTTGTGAAAACATTGTCACAAGTTTGGAGTAAATCTCATTAGCATTGCCCATTTTGAAGGCTCTCCTTTGGAGGTCCGCCTCCATCGCAAATATTAAGACATTTTTCATTGCGGCGGACTCCTTTTGGTAAGCCTCATAGGCTTCCCTAGTGGCCGCGGTGGACCTAGTGGAGGGTTCGGGTGGAGAGGCCTCGGTAAGGTAACGAAGCTTGTCGTCACCTTCGGCGGCTAATTTGAGTTGGGCATCCCATTCGTTGAAATTTGACCCATTCTTTTCAAGTTTACATCGATCCATAAAGGATCGGAGCCAAGATGATGTAGCGAGTGGTGTAGCATTAGGAGTTGGTGTTGCCATTTGTTATGAAAAAGAAGTGTTCTACAAAACAAAATATAAGGAGTAAAACAATTGTCGTTTTAATAATACTCGTAAAAATGTATGATTTAAACAAGTTTTATGCATTTTTCTAGTGACCTCTACCCAACTAGAATAAATGATTCCAAGACCCAAATTCATATTAACTTAGGGCACGGTGTGCCGAAATACCCCTTATTAACATAACTCGGTGGATTAACCTTTTAATCGATTCTACTTTTAGAATTCTTGGTCGATGATATTTACATTAATATTCATCTCTAGCCCGAAACACATCCGGAAATCGTCGTGAATACTTTCGTTGAGTACAACCCAAATTTCGAATAAATGTGTCCATAATCCAAACCCATATCAATTTAGGGCACGGTGTGCCGAAATACCCTTCATTAACATGAACTCGGTGGATAAACATTCATCACCCACTTCCCCTACGTAACAAGGTTTGTACCCCGGTGTGGCCGAGTGCACTCCCTCGCGAAATAGGTTTTCATGGTTTCTACTATTTGGTAAGGCTATGTCTCAATTGTTTGTTTTAGCGAGAGGTCATGTCAATTTATTATCTATCACGTTTTAAGTGAACTAAAGCGGTGAACTACGATAATTCTAATTGACACGGTCGATAAACTCGATAAAAAGGATGCATGTTTTAGTTATGGCGATTTAGCGATGCATGTGACATAAAATAAAATGCAAGCATAAAGATAAATAAATCCTAGTATGGCCTTTCCTAAAATAGAAAACTATTTAACTATTACATATTCGGAAACCAACTCCATTGGTCCCTTGAACTTCGGTTGTGGCACACATCTCGAGGTAATACCGTCTTTATGTATCGCCATTCTTGAAGAAATCCGTCTTTAGGAACTCCGGAATGAATAAAATTACATAATAAATTACATAATTTCCTATTATACATTTGTAACTAAAATAAAATAAATCTATTAAATTACAAAACGGTGATACGAGATCACAATAAAAATTACAACCGAATCGATATTCCCATACATTTCGGGAAATACCAATTAAAATCTAAGGCCATACTAAGTAAAATTACATAATTCAAAATTACATAAATTAAAATTATGACAATCATAAAGAAAATGCAGCATTATAATATGTATGAACATGCTCAATTTTTAATGCTAAATCGCCTTTAATTAGCCAATATCGTATATTACTCGGTTTTTACGGATTTGCGTGATTTCAACATTTTATAATCACAAAAATACATAAACTCATATTTATGCATAAGTTAATTACCCTAACCTCTTAGGACTCAAAATATAGTCTTCACTAATAATTTGACCATAATTAACTTTTATTTACAAAATTGTTCATAAATGGACCAAAATTACAAAAATAAGCTATTAAACTTCAAATAAAACCAAAAATTTCAAATAAATTCAAAATTTGAAATTTAAATTCATGAACATTCTGGAAAAAATTCCATGACACTCATAATGTTCAAAATCTTAGGTTAAAAATTTCGAAAATTTTTCGGAAAAACAATGTTGCGGTTTATCGATATTTAATAAAATAATCATAAAAACATGGAAAAATTATTTTCATTAACTTTTCAATTTTAGATCTGAAAAATATAATAAAATGCAACATTAGACGTTTTTCCTAAGTCATAGATTATGTTTTATTAATTTTTCACTAATAATGTCACTATTTATGTCATTTTTCTTCAAAAATTCATAAATCATGCTAAAAGACTTCTTTATAGCCAATTATTTTACACACATCTTGTAAAATTGCATGTGACAACATATAAATTTTCTATGACCAGATTCGAAATTTAACTCATATTAACCTATTTTTCTCTTAAATCCGAATTTAATAATGAAAAATTCATTTTTCGAGCATAACAAGTGCAAAAATTATGAAAATTTACAGGTTATCTCAAAATAATATATGTAACAACATATCCAAAAACCAAGTGAAAATTCGAAGTATAGCTAATTTTCAACCAAAAATGACATTTTTACTCATAAAATCACATTTAAATAACATTATTATTAAATATGAATAATAAAAATCCGAAAAATTAACCAAAATATCCTAAAACACTTTAGGACCAGAAATATTAACATGCATGTAATTATTTCGTGATATATCATAATAACACAAATTTTACAAGTTTTATTTTGTTATTCATATAACTCGGAAAAACTTTTAACCAATTTGCATGCAAACAACCGTGGCTCTTGATACCGATTGAAAGAAATGTAGATTCATATACACTTTAACATACTCATATATGTCTAAATTTATTTGTCATAAATTAAAACGGATCTTATGCATGCAAACAATATAATAAAATAGAGGAGAAATCATGTCCTTACATAGTAGATTTCGGCTATTAGGGCACAAGAGAGATCACCTTTCTCTTCTTGTTCTTGAGCTTTTCCAATGGAAGAACAAAGATCTAAGTGTAAGATCTCTCCCTATGTAATATACCCAAGGCTCCTCTTAATTTAATTAATATTACAAAACTAGTATAATATTAATTATAGTAGAAAATTGAACCAAAAATATTTATAAACACTTAAGTATTTTCGGTTTTGATGAGAGATAAAGAGAGGATTTTATTTCTCTAGAACTTATGTTTTGGATGAGTTGAATGAATGAATAATCTAAAACATTTTAGAGTATTATTAGGTAAAATTATAAGAGAAAACAATGATCATTTTTCCCTTCCCAAAACCGTGTAAGAGGGGCTTTAGGGTGAGCCAATGCATGGAGAAATTGTTCTTCACAAGGAACAATAGGCTTGCATGGCTAGGTTGCTTTATAATCATTGTGTTTTCCACTAATTACACACAACTTATAATTAGCTAAAACACCTTCTAATTTTCGGCCCTTTGCATAATATGGTGTCCATATTATTTTTGTCAATTGTCTATATGTTACATGTCACATGTCACATATATTTGTTTATGTATTTTTATCATATTAAAAATCAACGTATTAATAAAAATACGTCATATACAAAATCGACTTAGTAATTTCATAATTACTTGTGCCAAAATATTTTTTACCATTTATAAATCACAACAGATTGTATTTATAACAATTCATTCAATTTAATTGTTACATTAAACAATTTATTTCATCCGAGTAATGATACAATTCAATTACTCAGACCGTACCTTATTTAATCCCATTTCAATATGATACGTAAATTTTACTTCCAAAATCATCCGTCAATTTTCAAGTAATTTAATTAACTCGTAACATTATACGATTAATTAAATAATCAATTAAGAGTATTGCCCTTTAGGTATGACCTAGGGGGTCAACTGATCACCACCGTCACACGACAGTAATGTCAAACTCTAGTCAGCCAATCATTACCGATATATGTTGACCAGTTGACAGTAACAATATTACTTCCCAATTGTATTCATTTAATGAGACTTAAACATGTGATCATCATGATCAACTGTCGTGATCGCATTATTGTCGGAGGACACATATTCCAACAGGCATTTCAATTTCACCCCTTTGTTGACGGATGATGTATTCGGCTTCTTTTGAGAGGGGGAGGAGGTAGTTTGTTCGATGGACACTCAAACGGCATATCTTGGACGGCAAAGTAAAAGATCTAGCATCATTGGTGAGCCACCCATATTTGGTGTCAAGAGGATTATGCTTGACCCACTTATACTTGTTAATCATGGCATCCATGTCAATGAGATGACTCCATTTTTTCGCCACATACTTGCTATCCTTGTTGAAATTCGGATCAAAGTACTTGGCCAAGAGAGTAACTAGACCTCCATTTACGATAAAAGCGGTGCCTTCCTTTCCACAATCAACATTGAGCCATATTTCCACCAAAAGCCTTAGAGCATTGTAGGGCTTGGTGAATTCTCTTCCAATATTTAAGGTCGACTCAAGTAGAACACAATCGAGCTTGGTAACGTGGTTAGTGTCTTTTCTTGCAATGATAGTATTCCCGATGACCTTATGCCACACTCTTATGCCCGGATGGTGGACTAATAGAGCGCGACAAGCATGAAAGTTCTCAAATGTCTTCCCGGAAATCGCCTCCCAAAGAGGAGCGGGGTCATATTTTTCGGGCTTCTTATAATAACGAGGTGTATCACTAAGACCTAATGCTTTACTCAAAACATCAAAGGTGATGCGCCTATTCACATTGGCAAGGCGAAACTCGATGTATTCTCTAGTCTCTACCTTAGTCACTTTCAATGAACTTAAGAATTCCAAGGTAAGGGAGGGGTATGTCAATTCTCTTGTAGTGAACAATTTTCCCAACCCATGGCTTCAAAGAAGGCTTTTGTTTGCTCAAGGACACCCAATTTGTTCAAGGCATCTTCACATATGAATTTGGTGGGTAGAATGGATTTCTTAGCATACTTGGCAAATGTATCCCTATGGGAGTTAGAAATGAAAATTACCTCTGGACAGTTTGATAATTGAGCAATTTCCGGAGTTGTTAATGTTGTTGCGTCCAAGGGAGGATTTTGTTGTTGTTGAACTTCCAAGTTTGCACTAGCAACCACCATAGCCATTGAGGCTTTCTTTGCTTGAAGGCATTGTTGCCTTTTTGAGAGTGCCTTTGCCTTGAGTGCCTTTGTTGATCCTTTTGTTCTTGCCATTGATGATTAAACCAAGAAAAGATTGAAAATCTTCAATTTCCAATTATACCCAAATCGATTTTAAGATGAAAGGATTTGCCTTTGTATTTCAAAAATCGACTCAAAGGTTGAAGATTTTGGTGCTTGGATTGATTATTGTTGGAAAAGGAGTGATTAATTGTTGTTGAAAGGAAGTTTGGATTTGATTTTGTTGAATTTGGTTGAGGAAATCTTGTTTTGGTGATGGAGAGGATGAGGGTTTTGGGGTTTCGGGGTTTATGGTAGTGTTTTGGATGTATGAATGAAGGAATGAATGTGGGAGAGGTATTTAAAAACACCCGAAATTGTTGAACTGTAGGGGGAAGACGAGCGGATTCCCTTCGGGACGCTCGGATTCTGCCTATTCTGGGTTCAGGAACTCTCGCCTAAAGACGAGCGTCTTTCAGCTGGGATGCTCGGATTCTTCAGTTTCAGGACGAGCGGATTCAAATAAAGACGGGCGGATTCTATTACACCGAGTTTTCTTATTTTGCTTTGGCAAAAAGACGGGCGTCTTTCTGCAAAGACGAACGGATTCTTCCAGACGAGCGTCTTCTCTGCTGGGACGCTCAGATTCTCTAGCAGTCCCAAATTTTCAATTTTCCAGCTCATTTAGACGGACGGATTCTGCAACAGACGCCCGGATTCCGCCTAGTCTACCCAGATTCAGTTCCATCCGTGCACTTGCATATCCCGTGTCATTTTCATTCTTCAAATCCCGTGTTCTTCATTGTAGGGGCACTACTAAGGCATGAATAGCCTAGGCAATTGCTATCCCCACACTAAGCTAAAGCACTACACATCAATAAAATCATTAGTCCCTCCCTCACTTCTCTCAAAAATGATAAATATCTTGATCAAAGCATAAAAATCCAAAAATAACAAAAATGCAATGTAAGAAATAAAATGCGAGTTATGGAGTTAGAAATATTTACAAATGGTGGTTTGGAGAGGACTCCACCAAACTCTCATCCTTAGTGAGATGTCATGGGGGCATGTCCAAGGTGTTGTTGATGTTGCTCAACACCTTGAAGAAGTAGTCAAAGGCTTGTTCATTATCATGATAAAGATCCTCAATAGATCTTTGCCCTTGTTGTCCTTCATATTGGTCTTTATCGATAGCATTACCAATGTAAGGATTGAAGATCCCTTCAAACTCATCGTCCCAAAGACCACAAACTTCATCTACTTGGTCACTAAAGATCTCTTGAGTTGATAGAGACAACTCTCCCACTTTCTTGTCTTGGCCAATGAGGCCATCCTCTTCATTGCTTGACTTTGGTGAGCTTTTCAAGCTCTCTTTGTTACAATTCACTTGCTCTTTGAATGGAGCATCATCGACTTTCTTCTTCCATTGGAATTCCGACTTCTTCCTATTATCCTTCCGGCGATAATGATCAACCATAAAACATGGTTCATGCAAACGGGGAGCTCTCATGGTCTTGTCCACATTGAAAGTTATGCTCTCATCTCCACTTCTAGAGTGAGCTCTCCATGCTTCACAACAATCACCGCACCCGCGGTGTGCAAGAAAGGTCTACCTAGAATGATTGGAATATTGGAGTCTTCTTCCATGTCAACAATGACAAAGTCCACCGGGATGAAAAATTTCCCAACTCTTATGGGAACATCTTCCCATATCCCTAATGGTGTCTTCGTCGATCTATCGGCCATTTGGAGTGTGATATTTGTGCATTTAAGCTCTCCCATCCCTAACCTTTTACTTACCGAGTACGGCATAACACTCACACTAGCCCCTAGATCAAATAAGGATTTGTTGATCGTGGTGTCGCCAATGGTACACGGTATTGAGAAGCTTCCCGGATCTTTAAGTTTTGGAGGTGAACTCCCTTGAAGTATTGCACTACTCACCTTGGTGAAGGCGATAGTCTCAAGCTTCCGGATTGACTTTTTCTTCGTGAGGATGTCTTTCATGTATTTTGCATAGGCTGGCACGTGATTGATTACTTCCATGAAAGGAATTGAGACTTCCAAATTCTTCACAATCTCCATAAATTTTCCAAGTTGGTCATCAAATTTGGGCTTGGCTTGACGACTCGGAAAAGGAAGTCTAATCACAATGGGCTCCTTCTCCTTGGCCTTGTCTTCATTTTTCTTTGAAACTTCTTCTTTTGATGGTTCTCCATCCTTAGAGTTTTGCACAATTTCTTCTTCGTCACTAGCTTCCACAACTTCATCCTCAACTTGCTTCTTCGGTGCTTCATACCTTGTACCACTCCTCAAGTGAATGGCAATAACCGTTTTATGTCGTGGGGGATTACTTTGAGGTGGTAATTGCCCCTTTTGTCTTTGTGAGCTTGAAGATGCTAGTTGAGTCAATTGGGTTTCCAACATTTTGGTGTGGGCTAGGATGTTGTTGATGGTGATTTCCTTTGCTTGACTATCTTTTTGCATTTGAGTGAAAAACTCTTGTTGATTCTTTTGCATTTGGAGGACCGCTTTTTGAACATCAAAACCTTGGTCATTTTGTTGATTGTATGGAGTTTGATTTTGGTAGCCTTGGTTTTGGTTGTAAAAGGGTCTTTGATTTTGGTTTCTCATGGGAGGTGGGGTGTATGTTGGTTGAGGGTTTTGAACATTTTGGCTTTTGTATAAGAGATTTGGGTGGAATTTGGTGTTTTCATTATAAAAATTGGAATAAGGGGTACCACTATAGTATGCTTGAAAAGCATTTACTTGTTCATTTATTCCCCTACATTCACTTTGGTCATGTCCCAAAGTTCCACAATTCTCACATATCCCACTTGGGATTGATGAAGATGCCGTCATGGCATTAACATGATGCTTTGGAGATTTTGAGGCTTCTTCAAGTCTAGCCAGAGCTTTTTCAAACTTCAAATTGATGGTATCAATGTGAGCACTAAGTTGAGCACCCAATTGAGTAATAGAGTCAACTTCATGCTTTCCTCCTCTAGTAGCCTTGCGAGGTCTACTATATTGTGAATTATGGACCGCCATTTCCTCAATCTTGTTCCAAGTTTGATTGTCATCAACTTTGGTGAACATTCCATTTGATCCCATGTTGAGAATGTTTCTTGAGTCTACATAAAGACCATTCCAAAATTGTTGTACCAAGAACCACTCGCTAAGTCCATGGTAAGGACATGAGCGACAAATTCCCTTGAATCGCTCCCAAGCTTCATACAAAGATTCTTCATCTCTTTCCTTAAAGCCCGTAATTTGAGCTCTTAGCATGTTAGTCTTTTCCGGTGGATAGAACTTTTTTTAGAAAGCTAGAGCCAATTTCTTCCAAGAATCAATTCCGAGAGTAGCCTTATCAAGGCCTTTCAACCATTGTTTCGCGGTTCCAATTAGAGAAAAAGGAAATAAGACCCATCGAATTTGGTCTTGAGTTACACCGGTTTGAGATATCGCATCACAATAGTCACAAAAAGTCTCCATGTGAGAGTGAGGGTCTTCACTAGGCATCCCCCCAAATTGGCTTCTTTCGACTAATTGGATAAATGCGGATTTGGCAATGAAATTTCCGGTTAAGTGTTGTGGTGTGGGAGTACAATTAGGTAGGTTCTCCTCGGTTGGTACGGAATGTGATGAAAATTTAGGCATTGTGGTTGATTTTGTGTTGGATTTTGTGTTGGGTTCTCCACACCTTCTCTTGCAAAAGGGTTGATGAACTCAATAGTGTTTGGTTGAATATCTACAACCTCACCAATACCTCTCAAAGTTCTCCTAGCAAGTCTTCTATTGGTTGTCAAAGTCCTTTCAATTTCGTGATCAAAGGGTAACAAGTTACCTTGTGATCTTCTAGACATGCAAAATATCAAACAACTCGAAAATAATTAGAACAAACCTTGAGGAGTTTTACTTCCCCAAGGCAAAGAAAGACACAACTAATAACAATATAAGAAAATCTAAATCAAGTTAACACCGTCCCCGGCAACGGCGGCATTTTTGGTCGGTTCCTCACGATGGAGGGTTTAGTTTTCAGTACTTGTCGTTAGGAGCACCTAGACCAAAACACAATTTATAACTTCACAAACAACTCTACAATTAGTAAAGAGGCAAGTAAAGGTCGGATCCCAAGGGACGGGAATTGAGATGAGATTTTCTATTGCAACTAGTGATGTCTAAGGGTGTCACAATTTGGGGTTTGAAGTAGAAGATCACTAAACTAAATAGCAATGAAAGTAAACTAGCAAGATGATTAAAAAGGGATGTAAACAATTGATAAAAGCCACTAGGGTGTCATGGGGTCATAGGGGATTCATGGGAATTGATCATACAAATATATTCTCAAATTATAAGCAAGCAATTATTGTTGTGATGGATCGAGTTGGTTTATATCTTACAATCCTAGTAAAGTTTGGGTCCCGGAGCCGAATCGATTAGATTGTACAACACCTACAAGTCTACTTAACCTTCCCTACTCAACTATATGCATGGTCTAATGAGACTCGAGTTGGTTTATGTCTTACAAGTCTCATTGAAAAGATAGGTGATGGGTAAAAAATGCAAGGATTCATTGGCTCGCATTTCATCAAACATAACA
Organism: Silene latifolia; assembly: GCF_048544455.1. Classification (NCBI taxonomy): domain Eukaryota; kingdom Viridiplantae; phylum Streptophyta; class Magnoliopsida; order Caryophyllales; family Caryophyllaceae; genus Silene; species Silene latifolia. Next base: position 164,325,934 of record NC_133526.1, read on the forward strand.
TGTGCATAAGTTGAGATCACAACAAGCAAGCAAATAAACTATAAAAACATATAAAATTAAGCATGAATCATCCCCCATGTTGGTTTCCCCTAATTACCCATTAACCCTAGCTAAGGAAACTACTCACTCATTATCATGCTGAACATGCTAGCAAGGTTGTCAATCATACCAACAAATTGAAACATGATGAATAAATGAAGATAATTAACAATAATTAAAAAGAGATTAAGAGAATTATACCTACTAATGATTCCAATAATAAAGCAAAGAATAATAGAAGTACTTGATGATAGATTGGAAGGTTGTCAATCTCCCAATAATAACCCAAATAATCTTCAATTACCCAAAACAAAGGATGAACAAGAGAGAGATTAAGGAAATGAAACTTGTATTAAAACTTGACTAAATGTTGATTACAAGATTAAAGAGAGATTTGATTGATATTAACTACACTAGAGATTGCTAAGAAGAACATGCTAATTTAATTAGACTAATGGGGTATTTATAGCGGGGATTAGTTACATAAATTAGGGTTTACTAAGGGCTTAAATGACTATTAAGTCCTTGAGGAATCGCCGGTCTCTAGGGAGACTCCGGTCTCCTTTTTGCCGGTCTTAGAAAAATATGCGCATCCTTCATTGAAGCTTGTAGAAGACGAAATGGCTGTTAGAGAATCCGGGTGTCCAGGGCACGGGACGGGCGGATTCTGGTGATTCTGGACGGGTGTCCAGATGGGGAAGACGGGCGGATTCTGGGTGTTTTGGACGGGCGTCCACATGGGGAAGACGCTCGGATTCTGGTTGCTGGACGGGCGTCTTGTGGACAATCCGCTCGGATTGTCTTACAGCTTCTTTCTTTCTTCTTTTCTTCCTTTTTCTTCATAAAATCCTTGACGATTTCCTCGGAGATGCAAGGATCTTTTCTCATCATTGCCCATCTACTATAGTATGTACAAAGGCCTTCTAATCTTGTCTTCTCTTTGATGCTTGGTCATTGAATTCAATCAATTTAGCTTTATTTTGCCATGAAAATGCAAGGTTTGCACTCCTTTCCTACCAACGACACAAAACCTCAAAGAATATGCAAAACAAAGGACTAAAGACAATAAATGACCCAAATATGCACTAAAAAGCATGGGAACAAGGCTAATTCGGGGACTAAATATGCTCTAATTATGGTCACATCAGTGAGCTCTCCATGTTTCACATCAATCACCACTCCCACGGTATGTAAGAATGGTCTTCCTAAAATGATAGGAATGTTTGAATCTTCCTCCATGTCAACAATAACAAAGTCCACCTGGATGAAGAACTTGCCAATTCTTACCGGCACATCCTCCGATACCCCTAAAGGTGTCTTCGTTGATCGGTCCGCCATTTGAAGTGTAATATTAGTGCACTTGAGTTCTCCCATTCCTAGCCTTTTGCACACCGAGTATGGCATGACACTCACACTTGCCCCAAGGTCACATAAAACTTTGTTGATCGTAGTGTCGCCAATGGTGCATGGAATAGAGAAACTTCCCGGATCCTTGAGTTTTAGAGGTGAACTTCCTTGTATGATGGCACTACTCACCTTAGTCAACGCAATAATCTCTAGCTTCCGGATGGATTTCTTCTTTGTAAGAATATCTTTCATGTATTTCGCATAGGCCGGAACATGATTAATTAACTCCGTGAATGGAATTGAGACTTCCAAGTTCTTCATAATCTCCATGAACTTTCCAAGTTGTTCATCTAACTTAGGCTTAGCTTGACGACTTGGAAATGGAAGTCTAATCACGATAGGCTGTTTCTCCTTAGCCTTCTCTTCATTCTTCTTCTTTGAAACTTCTTGAATGGTGGTGGGTTCTTCTTCTTTCTTAAAGTTTTCAACAACTCTTTCCTTTTAACTAGCATTCACAACATCTTCATCAATGGGCCTCTTCGGCCCTTCATACCTTGTACCACTCCTCAAATGGATGGCACTCACCAACTCATGTCTTGGGGGATTACTTTGAGGTGGTAATTGCCCCTTTTGTCTTTGAGAGCTAGAAGATGCTAATTGAGACATTTGTGTCTCCAACATCTTCGTGTGAGCTAGTATGTTATTGATGGTGATGTCTTTTGCTTGGCTATCCTTTTGCATTTGAGTGAAAAATTCTTGTTGATTCTTTTGCATTTGGAGGACCGCTTTTTTAACATCAAAGCCTTGGTCATTGGATTGATTGTAAGAGGGTTGATTTTGATAACTTTGCCTTTGGTTGTAAAAGGTTCTTTGAGCTTGATTTCTCATTGGAGGTGGGGTGTATGTTGGTCGAGGGTTTTGAACATTTTGGCTTTTGTATGAAAGGTTGGGGTGGAATTTGGTGTTCTCATTGTAATAGTTTGAATAAAGGGTGCCACTCTTGTATGCTTGGAAAGCATTCACTTAATCACTTGTTCCCCTACATTCACTTTGGTCAAGTCCCAAAGTTCCACAACTCTCACATACTCCACTTGGAATTGATGATGATGCTACCATAGCATTAACATGTTGCTTGGGTGATTTGGAGGCCTCTTCAAGTTTAGCCATGGCCTTCTCAAACTTCAAATTAATGGTGTCAATGTGAGCACTTAGTTGAGCACCCAATTGAGTAATGGAATCCACCTCATGCTTTCCTCCTCTAGTAGCCTTCCGAGGTCTACTATATTGCGAGTTATGGACCGCCATTTCTTCAATTTTGTTCCATGTTTGATTGTCATCAACTTCGGTGAACATACCATTGGATCCCATATTGAGAATGTTTCGGGAGTATGTTGGAAAATGTGTCCTCAACAATAGTGCGATCACATGATTTAATATCATAATTAAATCTCATAATAAGAATACGAAATGGATAATAAATTAAATAGTCAACTGATCAACATTAATCGGTAATTATTGGCTTGCTAGAGTTTGATGTTACTGTCGTAGGACGGTGGTGGTCAGTTGATCCCTTAAGGTCACACCTAAAGGATGACGCCCTTATCCGTAAAGATGATTAATTGTAGGACGATACAAGTTAATCAATTCCTTAAAATTGAACAATTCAATTGTGAGAGAGAATATTTAATATTTTATTGTAATTGGATTAAATAAGATTTATTTTAGTAATTGAAATACTTTATTACTAAAATTGATTATTGTTTTTGAAACAATTGAGATAAGAATGAATGGTTAATTATAATTACAAGATGTTGTGAATTATAATTATATGACACATTTTATTTATGTGATCTAGTATCACTAGTCAATTTGTTATGTGTAATTTAATTAATATATAAAATGATATTTATTTGATAAATATGCATTAAATTAATTAATAACATGTAACATACTACATGTGACATATTGTGTGACAAATGACAAATTGACAAAATAAAATGGTAGTCCATTTTATGAAAGTGGACCGAAATGGAGGGGCTTGTAGTGGATTATGGGTAAATTATTTTATGTGATAGAATATTATATTCATGCCTACACTACATAGCTGACAAACCTACACATTTAGATAAGAACAAAAGGAAAAAGGGAAGGACCATATATTGGTCCTTATACTCCCCAAAACCGGTACTCCCTTCTTATTTTTAGGGGATTTTTGTTCTTTATTCATTCTTCTCATGCATATTCATTCATACACATGCATACTTCTCTCTTACATTGTTCATCTTTCTCAAAAACTAGAGAAATGATAATCTAAATTGTTCAATCATATTACTAATATTATTAATGTAATATACGAGTATCAGTAATCAATTTTAAGGTAGATTACTAAATAAATATCTAGCAAATATTATTTAGTAGTAATAAGGGTTAAATCTTGGGTGCAATCAAAAGGAGAGCTCTTAATATAGAGTTTTGGAGGATCATCCTAATACTCATCATAGCTCAAGAACAAGTGAAGGTAGGAGACCTTACTTGTGCCCATAAATCCGAAAATAATGATGTAAGGGACATTATTTTTCTTATTAATCTCTTATTTTGTTATGCATGCACTAGATCTAAAGAACTAATAATTAAAATGTTAATTTGTTTACTATTAGAAGAGTCTAATAATAGGTATACAAACCTGTAGATACCCAGTATCTGCACCTTCCAAAAACCACCTGATAATGATCGGACTATAACGTGTTTTTGATATGCGTGCGTGGATTGGCTATACATGAGACGGTTTAGTGCACTACTCGGATATTAAAAATGATTTCAAAAGTTTTCTAACTTCATTTGCATTAAAATAACACTATTTAGAGTTAAAACCGTCTTCGGACCCAAAACCAACTCAGAAACCCGCAACTCAAGTCAACCTGAGTCAACCCGAGTCAACCCAAATCTCGAATGTCAAAAATAATGCCATGAATGCCTTTATCATGTCATTTCAATTAAAATGACCCTAATTAGAGTCAAAACCGTCTTCGGACCCAAAACCGACTCAGAAACCTGCAACTCGAGTCAACCTGAGTCAAACCGAGTCAACCCAAATCTCGAATGTCAAAAATAATGCCATGAATGTCTTTATCATGTCATTTCCATTAAAATGACCATATTTAGAGTCTAAACTGACACCGGGCCAAAAACCGACTCGAAATTCAAATCCCGACTCACACGGGTCAAACCCGAGTCAAGCACACAAAACACCTACCTCAAGTAACACCCAAAATCATCTTAGTAGATGCCCATATTGTTACACTACATCTCATTTCAATACCACAAACCAAACAATGGATGGAGCAAAGGCCACGTCCAAATTGAAAGGCACACTACACCCACTTGTATCTCAAGGTAGCTCGCGCCTCTTTAGGGTGTCTGCTTAGCCTCTAAGCAAACACAACCGACGTACTTCCCCACATTTTGCTATAAATACCATCCTTCACACACCAAAAAACTCAAGCGAGAGTCCGCCCCCTCCTTCTCTCCTAAACTTCTAGACCCGACTTCCTAAGTCACAAAATCGACATGTGTTTACGACCTACCGATCGTAAACACAAGCCTTACACATTTTGTTTGGTACCGTCGCCGTGCATTCGACCGACCCATTTGACCAATTCAATTCATCAATAAACATGTTTTAATTAACATATTTTCAACATATTTTCAAAACAAAATCCTTTTTTAAGGCACCTTTTTAAAATTCTTTGATCGCGATTAGTCACAACGAGAAAACCGTCTCTAAAGTCGTCTACTTCGCAAACATCAATACACGTAAGTTTGAGGGTGTAAATAACTCATTTATTTCATGTCTCTACTGTTTTTATGAGTTTATGAGCATGAACAATGCATGACACGATTCATACATAGGTTAGACGAGCCAAAACCGAGTTTTGGCCCGAGATAGAAGCCCTTTGCTATGCAAAGAGGCTCGCGCCTCTTGTGGGTTCTCAGGTCAGACTCAAACGTGTTTGTTCTCGTCTTTCCTCTTTATTTCATTCCTTATTTGCAATCGGTTTTTACCATTTCAAATGTTTCAAATCATTTTTATGACAAACTTTTTAGCCATAAATTAAAATCATCCTTGGTTCCTTATACCATGACGGTTTATTCTGTGACTCGATGATATTATTGGTTAATTACAAATTAAAGGGTATTTTAACCCCCTTTTATTTTATTTACCATTTTTCTCATTTATTTACACTTGCGAATATATTAGTCATAATTCATAATCATCCTTGGTTCTTTATACCATGTCGGTTTAATCCGAGTACGATGACAAACTTGACTAATTACAAATAATTGAACTTAACATAATTAGTTCAAATCAAACATTTTCCTTTTACCATTTTATTATGCTTTTCAAACTTGCAAATCCGACAACGAATATTACTAACACAATAGTAATTATTCCGAGTCATGCAAATCATACTTGCAAATATTTCACCATAAATACGGTTTTAAATAACCTTTTTAACAACCACGAGACGCCCCCTTAGGTCGGCTCATGGCTCGCGCCCCAAGAGGCCGTCTGTTTTCATATTTCAAAACCTGGACAGAACTTGTTCCCTCGCCAATAGGCTCGCGCCCCAAAGGGGTTGCCTGGCACTGTTCTGTCTTATTTTGGTATTTGTCTAGGACGATCCCGATTCCGATTAAACCGAATATGTGACGGATCAGATTGACGAGTTTGCGTTTTTTACACTTTGTCATTTGACACCCTTTTTTCAATAAATGGATCGTGTTAGGCATCATATCCCGAACTTGGTAAATGGATGTTTAATTTCCGTTTTCACATGTAAATCAATCTAAATCCAACGTGACATCTTATGCTTGATATTTGGATTAAGAAACCGACTTAGAAAGCTCACATGTTAGGTTAAAACTTTTGGATGTGCATTCATGCATTTAGACCGTTTTACCAACTTTTGCACTTAAACAACCACGATCGATCAGTAGAGGCCGCTAACGCGGGCGGGATTGGGTGTCCGATTAAAGGGCTTCCCAATACGTACCCTCACCCCTTACTCAGAACCTTTGGATAGTGGATGGCCTTATCCAGGGCGTACGAGAGTCATTTTAGGCATAGAATGCTAAAAGGGGGACGAGTCCTTATCTTCAGTACCTATGTCAAGCACCGCTTTTTACCTTGATTGACCTAGGTATAAAGTGGATTTGAACGGGTTCCAGGCATCCCACAAATGCTTGGTGGCGACTCCGAACATCTCTAATCGTTTCGAGACCTTTACCGAGACGAAACCGACCGATCTAAAGCAATCCGATCGAAAGCATTTTTACGCCGCCGAGTGTGACTTTCAAAGACCGCTCCATGTCCACAGATTGGCTTGGCGTGCAGGTGGCCCGTGACCGCAAATCGGCTTGTGGCCCAAATCCACAGACCGTGCCTGTGGCCCATGTCCACAGATTGGCGACTCCGCTGGGGATAACTAGGACACTTGTGTCTTTGTGATCCTTAGAGGTGAAACTCGAATGAGGTCGTGGTTAAAGTGCATTAATTGATATTACGGTCATAGGTCGGGTTCCTTGTCCGGGCCCACAGCCTAACCTTTATCGACCAATTGGCTCGTCTCGTTGGCGTGAGTTTTCTCATCCCCGCGTTTCGAATCCCGATTGAGTCAAGCATACCGTTGACGTTACACATTTCTGTTTCGTCAAAGGGCTTTCATCACCTTCGAGCACGAGGCTAGAGCACCCTCCTTACACATTTTTTTTGGATTGGTATCCCTCTCGAAAATCGGGGTTTGATTGCTCGGTGTGTAACCCACCCTTTTAAGCCAAAACCCGTGTCAGCATTATGCATAATATAATAAACTTTAAGTGCTTATGTGTTATGTGATCATAAGTCCTTCCATGTCATTTCAAACTTTCAAAAACACCCTTTTGCGCCGTTATAATGGCCATTTTAAACCTCGGTCTTTCGCCGACTGTTGGAACCTTTTTATGCCATCGTAATGACGATTTTCAAAACCCGGTTTTTATAACAATTTCAAAAGCACCTTTTTACGCCGTCATAATGACGAACTCTACCCTCGAATTTCCAAAATTCGAAATCAGTTTTCAAACAAAAACGTTTTTCAAACCGTCGTAATAACGATTTCAATCCGTTCAACTTTCCAAATTTCAAATCTCATTTTCGAAATCAAATATGGCTTTTCTAAGCCGTCGTAATGACGATTTCAATTTTCACAATTTTCGATTTGCATACCGTCTTTCAAAGGTTAAAACGGTTTTCTAACCCATCGTAATGACGAATTCAATCCTCACAATTTCCGATTTCAAATCATTTGAAAACAAATTTAACCATTTTCAAAGTTTAACTCAAAATCAAATATTTGAAAACAAATTTAACCGTTTTCAAATTTTCAAATCCAATTTTAAATTCTTTGAAAACAAATTTAACTGTTTTCAAATTTCAATTCAAAATCAAATATTTGAAAGCCAATTTAACCGTTTTCAAATTTCAAATTTAAAATCAAATCTTTGAAAATAAATTTAACCGTTTTCAAATTTCAATTCAAAATCAAATCTTTGAAAAGAAATTTAACCATTTTCAGATTTCAAATTCCAATTTCAAATCATTTGAAAAAAAATTTAGCCGTTTTCAAATTTCAAATCAAATTTAAAACCATTTGAAAACAAATTTAACCGTTTTCAAATTTCAAATTCAGAATCAAATCATTTGAAAACAAATTTAACTGTTTTCAGATTTCAAATCAAAACTCAATCTTTGGAAACAAATTTAAATGTTTTCAAATTTTCAACCCGATTTTAAATCCTTTGAAAACAAATTTAACCGTTTTCATGGCTATTGGGATGACGATTCCAATTCTCGATTTTCAGATCCGTGGTTCGGAATTTCAAAAACCGGCTTCGGAAACGACACATTGTTTTCAGAGCCGCCGCAAACTCAAACTCAAACCGTCTTTTGAAAACAAACCTAAGACAACCCTTTTAACTGATCGACTTTCGGAGATCCCTACTCTTCGGAAACCGTCCATAAAACAACAAATGAATCTTTTTAAAAATTTCTATTTTTGAAAATTTCAGTCCACCTTTCTGATTCAGCCTCGAGTCAATTAGATTCCAGTCGATTTCATGTCAAGTCGTCTAGATAAAGTCGAGTCTTCGCCGAAGTTAGTACCTACCTTCTGGTCTAGGTCGTGTCGCCTAATTGTCAAGACATCGTCAATGGCGTTAGCAGAGTCAAAACCTCTCGGGTATTAAACCCGTCTTTCCCCTACATTACGGGTCAAAGGTCAAGTTGTGTACATGTCTTGTCGAACGGCGTCATGCCAGCAACACACATCCAAATTTCGTCAGAAGTCGTCTGTCTAGGCATAACTATGCCAAAATTGACACTCGAGTCTAATTTCAACGTCATGCACCAAGAGTTCAAATACAAGAGGTCATTCACGATCTTTAATGAACTCATAACTTAGTCACACTGTCGCGTCTCCACAACAAAACTGCCTTTTTTTGTACACATGTGTCGTACTTGCCTTTGTTTGTGCAATACCTTGCCAAGACAAGTTATAACGCCTATCGTTATGTCAAATAGGAATCCCTTGGGCGCCATCAATCGTCAACTAGGAACTTAAGAAGCTGATCAATCTGCATCCGCCATGACTTCTGCTGAAACCAACAACATGGTCCTTCGACTCATAGCTACCGTGGAAAACTTGAGCACTCGTCTCTCCCAGGTTGAGGACAAAATGATAACCGGGAATTTTACCTCTTCTGATATTGAGCAAATGGTTAAGCTTCTTGAAAGCCGACTACTTGCCAACAACAAGAACAACCCTCCAGAAAACCTTATTGGACACAGTCAGGAATCTTCCCTAGACTGCTCTCATCTCATCTCTCCTGACGATGAGAAAATTCATGCAATTGATGAGGATGGCATACAAAGCGCTATAATGATGCTCTCCGTCTCCATCAACAACATATTCTCAAAGTTGCAAGTTGCCATCGATGACTTGAACACTCGGATGGCTAATTTGGAGAAGAGGTTTCGTAGTATTGAAAGCGAACCTGACCACCAAGGAGAAAACCAACCCTCCGTTCACCAACCAACAGCTGTTGAAAATGAGGAGTCATCCGAGGGTTCCCACATCCACGAACCTACCAACAAAGAAATCACCTCACCAAAATCCCCTTCAAAATCCAAGCAACATCCCAAAAACTTCCCATTGACAACAACCAAATCCTGTTTCCACCCAGGATTGACAAAATCAAAAACAAAAACAAAGCTCACCAAAACATCCCAAAAAACACCAATGTTGAAATCACGGGAAAACATCAAAGGATATTCACAGATCTGGGAATAACATATGGCACCACTCTGGAGATACTTGCTTCAGAAAGAATGCTCCAACCCATTGGTCCGACTCCGGACAAACCTGAACACAAAAGAGCCCGATTCTGGGATGGTAATGCCTATTGCCAATACCATCAAGGAAAGGGCCATGACACCGAAGCCTGCTTCAAACTCAAGCATGCCATTTAAGATATGATTGAAGCTGGCAAAATCATAGTTGCACCACTCAGTCAAGACAATCCTCCTGGATGTCTCAAGTCAAACAACAAGGTTGAACACTCTCAAAGGACGTTCACCAACCTCAACACAACCTATGCCGCAGCTCTTCAAAAGCTTGTGACTGAAGGGAAGCTACAACAAATCGGGCCCACTCCGGACCCGTCTGAATGCAGGAAAACCCGTTTTTGGGACGGCAATGCCTATTGCCAATATCATCAGGGAAAAGATCATGGCACTGAAACATTCTTCAAACTGAAACATGTAATTCAAAATATGATCGACAATCATGAACTGATAGCTTCATCCCTATGCCAACCAAGTGATGAAAACAACCCCCATGAACATCTCGTTCTGCGAGGAGATGAGAGCCTCATTGACTTTTATCCTCATATCGTCCCAAACAACGAGAGTGAAGTGCTCAAGTGGGTCAATGCTCAAGACCAGATATTCAAGCCGCTGGATGTTACGGAGGAGACCTTCAAGGAGGAAAATGATGATTAGGAGTTCATATCTGAGAGCGAGTCAGAGTCCGAGTCCGAGTCTTAGGCTTTCTCATATCTATCCTAGTGTCTATCCTTTTATTCGTAAATGACAACTGGGGGCTGTCCCCATGAGTCACATGTATTCATCGAGTCTGTGCTAACCTTTTCTTTATCTAAATAAAAGTATAATTTCCTACTATCATATATTCTCCTCTTTACCATTTCCCATTGACAACGAGAATTGATTTGAGAATTGATTTAAAACAAACGATATGTTCCTATTCAATGCGAGTACACTCGAGTGATGTTCCGTACCGAGTAAGCAGAGGACTCGAAACTCCATGTCCATTTTCTTTACCTATTCCATGTCTGGAAATATAAACCTTTCATTAGAACCCTATTTCGAACGAGCTTCTATCAAAGGGATCCTACGACGAATCCAGGTAACAAACCAGAACCTCTCCTTGTTCATGGTCAATGACGGAAGGCAAGCCCATTCCCCACAAAAACATCCCATCACCAAGTATCAACCTCTCACCAACGGGTACATCCCCGTCGGCACCTCTACCTTCCTCGAACGAAGGACGGCAAAAAACCAATATATCCAAAGCAAAACCAAAGAGAAAGGCCAAAATCAAAGGCCCAAGCCAATATCCGTTCACCGAAAGCCAAAAGCAATTCACTCAAGGCCAAAGCCAAAGCAAAAATCAAAGCAAAAACCATAGACAAAAGCTACTCAGGTGAAGGCCAAGACCCAAGCCAAAATCAAAACAAAACAAGATTGAAACCCTTTCTCAAAAAGGCCAAAATCCAAAGAAAGCGACCAACACAAAAAATCCTGGACAAGTGAGTCCAAAATACCAAGTCCAAGACCAACAAGTCCAAAGCCCAGGACCAACGAGTCCAACACACAAAATCCCGGACCGAAAAGTCTAAAACACCAAACAAGTCAGTCCAAAACACCAAGTCCAGGACCAACAAGTCCAAAGCCCATGACCAACGTTTCTTCCCTCCAAACTCCGGGACCAACAAGTACAAAACACAAAAATACCAAAACCTGATGTCAAAGAGCTAAAATGATAGCTCAAGACTCGTCAACTAACAACAAACCAACATCGCTTCACCCTTAAGTCCTTCTAGAGACTGTTATAGGGAGAACTATCCAGGCTTCTGAGGATTCCTCTCAAGCTCGTAATATCACACCTTAACCTTTAAGGTCCAGACATGGGAATCTGATCCCACATTATTTATCAACCATTTCGTGCTCAGGCCACATCAAGCCTGAGACCCCATTCAACACCACATTACAAGCGGTAACCCATCGGCCTAAACACCACAAAATACAAACTCAAGGTTTTTATCTGTCGAACAAACCTTTTATTACAAGGCTCCACATTTCATAATGTCGAAGCCATTTTCACCCTCACCCAGATACGGAGTCTTCAAAAAAAACATTGCTCCCTGGAACGGGACATGCACATTTCATTCTTAGAGTCAACTTTTTTAGTGTGCTCACATAACAAGAAACATTTTTTCAAGCTATGCCTCTTCGATTCATGATCAAGAGGTATTTCACTCCAATCAACTTTCGAGTCACCAAACGGAATTCACCGTCGTGACCCTCAACTCCAGATTTTTATCTGTTAAAATAACCTATTATTACCAAGCTCCACATTCCATAATGTCGAAGCCATTTTCACCCTGACCCAGATACGGAGTCCTCAAATGTTTTGCTACCGAGAACGGGACATACCTAATCTACCCTTAGGGTCCACTTTTTAGTGTACTCACATGACAAGGAACATTTTCACAAATTACACCTCTTCGATTCATGATCAAGGAGGAATTATCTCAAATCAATTTCTCAAGTCACCAAATGGAATTTACCGTCGTGACCCTCACACTTTAAGTTCTTAACAACTCGCCTAGGCACACATTCAGAACTACAATCTGGTTTGATTTCACATCACGTGAATACGTAGGCAGTCCGTCAAGGACACAACCATACACCTCAAAATCAATTATCAACACATTCAGAACTACGATCTGGTTTGATTTCACTTCACGTGAATACGTAGGCAGTCCTTCAAGGACACAACCATACACCTCAAAATCACTTCAAGGTCCTAACATTTAGCTTAGGCACACAAACACATGCAGAACTACGATCTGGTTTAATTTCGCAAACACGCGAATACGTAGGCAGTCCTATTACAAGGGCGCAACCACACCCCCACAAACATTCAATTTTCACACCTTCAATTTGCAACCCATTGCACACACACGCAGAACTACGATCTGGTTTGATTTCGCAAACACGCGAATACGTAGGCAGTCCCCAACAAGGACACAACCGCGCACCTATTTAAACTCAACCATTAACATCAATCCTCAAAAGCTGCCCATCCAGCTGCAAAAATTAATCTCTTTACTGGGGGGGCTTCTTCCTTACGACGTCGCCCATTCCGCCTTTTGCCAAATTCCGGTCTTCTCACTTTGTGGGCTTCTCTTTCGAGATGCCACCCATCCTTTATCCTCAAACATCTTTTGAGTCTCAACTACAGTCCAAAATAAACCGCCCATAGTCTAGTGCTCGGTTCGGACGATGACAAAGTATTTGGTTCCGCTCTCCGAATCATTATGCCTCAGAGAAGGATCACAAACAAGCAAACGGTGGCAAAGATGTCTGGAGAAGATAATCAATTCGCGTTCCCCAGCCGAGCGGACCTTCTACCCCAAGAATCCGATGAGCGTTGTCACCCTCTTTTGGCTAAGGAGTTGCACTTACATTGGCGAAGTCTGTCAGAGTCACCCCCATGTCGTGTCGCTACTGAGTTTGTGTCGCGTTCACGACCGTCTGTTTGTCAGTCTGTCAGTATGCGTCGTTGTCACAACGGTCACGTGTCTCCGATCTATCGAATCACGGATCTACGAGCAACAAATTTCAACTCTTAACAGCTTTCTAGCTTCACAATTTTCAAAAATCTTATCTCCCTTCATGCGGGATATTACGTGCTAATTGCTTATGATACCGTCGTCAAGTACCAAAAATAAATACCTAAGTACTACTAACAGAAGTCAGTGGTAAGTAGGGTCGATCTCCACAGGGAGGCGGTCACTATCTACTTGTGAACTCGGTCTGTCTAAGGTCACAATTGGGGGTTTTGAGTTGAATAAACTAAACTAAAGGAGTTTAAGGCAAGAGAAAAGGTTCAGAGAAATTAATAAGAGGGAGAGAAAACTAGGATTGTCGGGTCAACAATGAATGTCAGTTAATTGCAGCTAAGGTCACAGATCAGTCGATGTGTCAATCTAAGGGGCAACGAATATCTCTTTCCGGTCTCAATTCGCCCTAAAATACTATTAGCTTAGCTTCCGCCCTCACTAAAGCATCTTATTGAAAGATCATAGATCCATATTAGACTCTCTAATAAAATAAATTTATCTCATAAATTGATGTTAATGTGATCTATGTAACATGCATGCTAATATAAAAGCATAAAAACAAAGTATAAGGAAAAACAATTTCCTTACATTGAATATAAGGTAAAATGGGCACAAATTAGTTCTCCTTACTAATTTGTTCTTGAGCTAAAATAAGTGGATGATCCTCCTTGAATAACCTTCAACTAGAAAGTCTCCTCCAAGTAGCACCCAAGAACAACCCAAATAATATTAATAAGTAAGAACTAGTAACTTATTAATATGTGCCCTTGATAATAATACTAGTAATATTACTAACTATTCTTAGTAATAATAGTATACTAGAGAGGAATTATTGTAGAGAGATGGTAGAGGTTTTTTCACATGCAAAACATAATGAATTATATGTGTAAGAAGGTAGTGTGAAGAAGTGAATAAATAGATGGAGTGAAGGAAGGGAAGTGGCGGGTGGAGGAGTACTTGAGTGGACAATTTTGTCTTATAATTTTTATCTTACATCACATGCAAAATGTAGTATAAGACTTATATTATGGTAGTATACAAAATAAGGTAAATTGATTATGTAAGTAATCATCCATCACACTTATTTTACACGGTCCACATGACCATATACGGGTCCATGTTGGTTTTTATATTTGTCGCACAAATCCGTGTAATTTTCATTTTAAACATCGTATCATGTTTAAATGCTTCCATAATAAATTCGTCCAATTCACTCCGTAAATATACGTGTACCACTACACATATTATTTACGTACTAATATTAATCACATTAATCAATTAGTACAATTTTAGTAAATTAACAGTTAATTAACTAAAACCCGTTTCCCAAAACTTATTATTTAATTATCGCATAATTAAATAATAACTGCCGCTCCTCGAGTTCGCAACTCGAAATCTCTCTAACAATAATCGACTAACCTCTTAATCTATAAATCAAGGGACTAAATGAATTGTATCTCATACAATTAATTAGTTATCAATTTGGGTTCGTTCCTTTAGGTGTGACCGAAAGGGGTATTGATCACCGCCGTCTCACGACAATAACGTCAAACTCTAGTCAGCCAACCGTTATCGATTTACGTTAATCAACTGACGAGGATCAAATAATTAAATATCTGATGATATTCTATTAATGAGATTTATTATGTTAACGCACTATTGTGGAGGACACTAACTCCAACAATCTCCCACTTGTCCGACACAAGGTGTGCGCTACCAATTCTCTTGTCCGTTTTAATCTCCCACTCAATGCAAGGTGTCTTACAGGTCGCACTTGCACATGAACACATCGCGAGTGGTTTTCTCGATCGGGAGTGTGACTACTTGACCGGAAAAATCTCTCACAGATTACTTCCGAGCGTGGCCACGCATTTGTAGTCATTAACTCCTCGAGTGGCCTTGAGATATAGTAACCCAACGTGGGTGGACAATTCCCTGTATGCCCTATCTATCCTATTGCACAATCACTCACCATGACCTAGTAAATGCCCTTTTGGCCTCCTTTCACGGCACGACCTAGGACAAAAACCAAAGTCACTCGGAAACCGCACCTGCTCGGATAATAGTCTTGATCAAAAGAATCGACTCATTAGAACATCTTAGAGATCCCCGCCACGACCAGGCGTCTATAATAGAACTTAGGGACTCTCTAAATGGTCACTGTCCGGCAAAGTGTCACACACTCCGCCTATGTAATCGACCAGTCATCATATATGACCTTATGGTGTTGAACAACCATCAATCGACTCACAATCTAGTCACTCCGAGACGTCACCTCATTAAGTGACTAGGGACAAAATACAATGTTCATCTTATTCACTTGAATAGTGTTCAACATTGTCTCCACAACTTATTCAGATAAACAAGGTATTAAAATTTAGTCACACTAAATAAAAATTCATAAAAGAATGAATACGAAAACAATGAATGTGATTATCATATATATAATAAAAGATACACTATCCAATTATTACATATCCATAATCTAAAGAAAATCTGGTACTCGTCTCAATCCCATAGAGACGACATGACCATCATGCTTGGCCTTTGATAAAGGCTTGGTTAAAGGATCAGCAATGTTGTCATCTGTCCCAACCTTACAAATGTCAATTTCCTTCCTTTCCACATAATCTCTAATTACATGGTATTTCCTTTCAATGTGTCTAGATTTGTTACTAGACTTAGGCTCTTTGGCTTGAAAAATAGCTCCACTGTTATCACAATATAGAGTGATAGGATCTTTGGCAGAATGGACTACTCCTAGCCCCTCCATGAATTGCCTAATCCAAACAAACTTCCTTCGCGACCTCGGACGCCGCAAAGGTACTCACCTCTGTTGTAGAATCCGCAGTAACACTTTGCTTGAAGCTCTTCCAGCAAACAGCTCCTCCATTTAGCATAAACACGTAGCCGGATTGGGATTTCATGTCATCCCGATCAGTTTGGAAACTTGCGTCTGTGTAACCTCTTACACACAACTCAGTTTCTCCTCCAAACACTAAGAACGAATCCTTAGTTCTTCTCAAGTACTTAAGGATGTTCTTTACGGCTATCCAGTGACTCTCACCAGGCTTGGCTTGATACCGACTTGTCATGCTCAAGGCATACGCAACGTCGGGACGAGTGCAAATCATAGCATACATGATAGACCCAACAGCGGAAGCATAAGGGACGGTCTTCATGTGTTCAATTTCCTTAGGGGTAGAGGGAGACTGTGACTTGCTCAAAGTAATCCCTTGGCCCATAGGTAGAAATCCTCTCTTGGAGTCTTTCATATTGAACCGGTCAAGAACTTTGTCAATATAAGCTTCTTGACTCAATGCTAGTATCCTCTTGGACCTATCCCTATAGATCCGGATACCTAAGATTCGTTGTGCCTCTCCCAAGTCCTTCATTTGGAAGTGTTTCCCTAGCCACTCCTTAACGGAAGTGAGCGATGGAATGTCATTCCCAATGAGCAATATGTCATCCACATATAGGACAAGGAATACAACCTTACTCCCACTAAACTTCATGTATAAACACGGTTCTTCCACACTTCTAGTGAATCCGTATTGTTTAATGACATGATCAAAGCGATGGTTCCAACTCCTAGATGCCTGCTTAAGACCATAGATGGACTTCTTGAGCTTACACACCTTCTTAGGGTTAGATGTATCCACAAAACCTTCGGGTTGTATCATGTACACCTCTTCTTCTAGAATCCCATTCAAAAAGGCGGTTTTGACATCCATTTGCCAAATCTCATAATCATGAAATGCGGCAACCGCTAAGATTATCCTAATGGACCTTAGCATAGCGACTGGAGCGAAGGTTTCGTCATAGTGTAAACCATGAACTTGGGTGAAACCTTTTGCCACCAATCTAGCTTTGTAAACATCCACATGTTTATCCACGCCGAGTTTAATTTTGTATATCCATTTACACTGAAGAGGTCGCACTCCCTCAGGTAAATCCACCAAGTCCCATACTTGGTTCTCGTACATGGAATCCATTTCGGACCGCATGGCTTCTAGCCAAAGCGAGGAGTCGGGACTAGACATGGCCGATTTGTAGGTAGTGGGTTCATTACTTTCAAGAAGTAACAAAACACCATCCTCTTCGATGTTACCAAGGTAGCGATCGGGTGGATTAGAAATCCTACTTGACTTTCTAGGAATAATTACCGTTTCAGAGGAAGAGGGAATGTTTTCATCCACGTTCTCCTCTACCTCATTCTCGGTTTGTGGCTCTCGAACTTCTTCAAGCTCAAATTTTCTCCCACTCTGTCTCCTAGAAATAAATTCCTTTTCTAGGAAGACAAAGATCACGAGCCACAAACACTTTGTTCTCGTGTTTATTGTAGAAGTAATAGCCACGTGTTTCCCTTGGATATCCTACAAAAAGACATTTGTCAGACCTGGGTGCAAGCTTATTGTCAGACTTGATCTTAACGTACGCTTCGCAACCCCAAATACGCATGAATGACAAATGAGGGACTCTCCCTATCCATATCTCATATGGAGTCTTATCGGCCGCTTTAGTCGGGCTTCGATTTAGTGAAAATACTGCAGACAAGAGGGCAAAACCCCAAAATGAACTAGGAAGCTCAATTAGACTCATCATTGACCGAACCATATCAAGTAAAGTTCGGTTTCTCCTTTCGGCCACACCATTTAATTGCGGTGTGCCAGGAGGAGTCCATTGTGATACTATACCACAATCTTTTAGGTGTGAATCAAATTCAATATTTAGATACTCACCACCACGGTCGGACCGTAGAGTCTTTATCCTTTTATCCAATTGGTTCTCTACTTCCTTTTGAAACTCTTTGAACTTGTCAAAGGCTTCACTTTTGTTCTTCATTAAGTAGACATACCCATATCTACTTAAGTCATCATAAAAGTAATGAAGTAGTGAAAACCTCCTCTAGCGGTGATGGTTAATGGTCCACACACATCCGTGTGTATGAGAGCCAAAACCTCACTAGCTCGTGTCCCTTTTCCCGCAAAGGTGCACGAGTCATCTTGCCTAAAAGGCAAGACTCGCATGTACCATAAGATTCGAAACCAAATGGTTTGAGCACTTTTGATGAAGCAAGTCTCTTAATGCGTCTTTCGTTTATGTGGCCTAAACGACAATGCCAAAGGTAGGATTCGTTTGGATCACCCTTTTTGAGCTTTTTAGTTTCCATATGATAAACGTCATTAACATCATTTAAAACATAAATGCCTCCAATTGAAATGGCCTTGCCATAAACCACATCATTTAAAGAAAAAGTACAACACTTGTCCTTGATCATAAAACAAAAGCCTTCCGCGTCTAACGCGAAAATGGAGATGATGTTCTTAGTTAAAGTTGGTACAAAATAACACTTATTTAAATACAACTCTAAACCACTAGCTAAAGTGAGCACATAGGTCCCTACGGCAGCGGCGGCTACTCTAGCTCCATTGCCCATGCGGAGATCCACATCACCTTTTGCTAGTGCTTGCACGTCCCTTATACCCTGCAAATGGTTACAAAGGTGAGAGCCACATCCGGTATCAAGTACCCAAGTGGAAGTACAAGCATAATTAACGTCTATCACAGAGAGAGAAAATCATACCAATAGGCGTCACACGCCCTTCCTTGAGATCCTCCAAGTATTTGGGACAACTCCTCCTATAATGCCCCTTCCCATTACAATGGAAACATTCGGCCTCGGAGAGCTTGACACTTTTTGCCTTGGGATTGTCATTCACAACGGCCTTCCCCTTTCCCTTGTCAATTTTCTTTGACGATTTCTTGAATTGGGACTTTTGTTTCCCTTTTCCTTTCTTGACTCCAAGAGACATGTTCTTTAACTTCATGGTTAAAACATCTCCCTTTTCACTCCCACTAGCCTCCATATCCCTCTCCGCTTGGGTGAGGAGTGCATGAATTTCATGGTAACTCTTATCCATACCATTCATGTTGTAGTGTACCCTAAAGTGGGCAAACTTGGTGGGAAGTGAGTGAAGGATACGATCCACCACAAGAGTTTTAGGAATCTTACACCCTAGACGCTCTAGGATGTCAACATATTCGACCATTTGAAGGACATGGGGACCAACCTTTTGGCCCCTCTCAAGCTTAGCTTCAAAGAAGCGTGCCGCCGCATCGTATTGACGGACTTTAGGTGTTTGTGAAAACATAGTGATCATACGAGTGAATATCTCGTAAGCATTTAAAGAAATGCATGATGGCTTGAGCTTTGGCGATATTGACCATATCAACACATTCTTGATATCATTCAACATCCTCACATAGTCATCATAGGCGGTCCGCACCGCCGATGAAGCTCTTGCACCGGGCTCGATAGGAGGAGCATCGGTTAAGTAAGTGAGCACATTGTCGGACAACGCGGCACTTTTGATGTTGGATTCCCATTCAAGAAAGTTACTACCGTCATCTTTTAAAATACATTTGTCCATTACGGACCTTAGCCATGAATCTTTGCCTAGTGAAGTAGTCGATGGAGTTGATGAAGTTGCCATTGCGAATTAAAATGCTACAACAAAAAGGGAAATTAACATTCATTGTTTTAAAATTACTTGTAAAAACATGTTTAGCAAGTTTTAGCATTTATATAATGACCTCCCACTAAATTATATAAATGATTCCAAGACCCAAATATTAAACAAAAATGAGCATCGCTTGGGCGAAACATCCCATAATTGCGTAAATTCGGTAAGTCACGTTGACTAATTCTACCTCTAGAACTCTTGGTCGACAAATTTCCTCAAATTTATCTACTAGCCCCGGAACACAAGACCGTCTTATATCCCGTTGAGTCCAACCAATTTTGGCGTGTGATAACCGCTTACCACCCTACTTACCCAAGGTAAAAAGAGAACACCCCGCTAGGGCGAGCGTGGCTCTAATGAACAAGAGATTCATAGGTGTTACTAATTGGTAAGGCTAATCTCAATTTTAGTTATGTGAGAGATCTTGTCAATTTAGTCATAAATTCCTTATAAGTGAATTAATTCAGCGAATGTAAATGACGTGAATTGACAACCGCGAAAAATAAAATGCATGTGAATGGCGATTTTGGCATGCGCGAAAATAAAACAAGCAAACATGTAAGCATATGAATAAATCCTAGTATGGCCTCCTAGTTAATAAACAACTAGTCTATTACATTTCGGAAACCAACTCCTTGGTCCCTTGCCTCTTCATTCCTTAAGTGGCTCTTCCTTGTGGGATTTGGAACACCTTCCAAAAATAGACTCCGTTTCGTTGTAATCCGTCTTTTGGAAACGCTGGTAAAATAACTATTACAAATGAATTACATAGCTATTCCTATTATACATTAATTAATAAAATGAATAAAACTATTAATTAATTACAAACCGACGATACGAGATCGTATTTAATTACAAACAAATCGATATTCCCATTCATTTCGGGTAATAACGATTAAAAATTAACTAGGCCATACTAGGTACAAAAGATAAATACTTTAAATAAATGACAATCATTCATTCAACTTAAATAAATATGCTTAAAATGCTGTAAATATGATGCCAAAATCGCCCTACCTATCATTCATTGGTATCCATCTCGGTTTTGTGGATTTAATCGATTTTTAACATGTAAAAATCAATAATTAACTCTTAAATCTCATTTAAGTCCAAACTAATAGTCCAAACTGTTTTGAACCTCAAAATTAGTCTTCACTAATTTTATGACAAATTATTAGTTTGGTTTGGTGATAATTTGCTAATTAAATCGGAAAAATCATAATATTTAAGTAAAAATCCAAAATAATTGAAAAATTACCCAAACAATTGAAACAAAAATTTTTAGTATTCTGGAACACTCCCAAGAACACCAAAAAGTCATAAAAATTGCCCAAAAATTTCGGATAAATTTTGTGAAGAAAAAGATCGATATTTATCGGTTTTTAACCACTAAAACCAATAAATCATCAAAACAAAGTGAAAACACACATGCAAAATCACTTTTGACATTTAAATAATATTTCTAAATGTACATAAATTTATCATGGGCAGAATCAAAAATTTCGAAATTATGATTAATTAATTGGACTTTTATCGACTTTTTACTCAAAAAATCAATAAACATGCAAAAATTTCGAACCAACCTTCAACCTTTTGCATACAATCAGTAGAAAACATGCATGAAATGCCATAAAAAGGCCATGCACCGAATCAACATTTAACTAATTTTAGTCAATTTTTCACTAAAATGCGACATTTTGACTCGGTTTTCTACCAAAAAACATTAAAATTAGCAAAATTACTTGAAAAATCACCAAAAAATTCCACAAACCTTTTGAGATCAGTAGGTATGCATGTCCCAAAAATTTCGTGCCAAAACCTCTTCTAACACAATTTTTGAGTTTTTACTAATTATCTCATAATTCATAAAAATGCTTAAAATCAACATGCAAATTACAAGCCTATGCTCGATACCACTTGAAAGATCATAGATCCATATTAGACTCTCTAATAAAATAAATTTATCTCATAAATTGATGTTAATGTGATCTATGTAACATGCATGCTAATATAAAAGCATAAAAACAAAGTATAAGGAAAAACAATTTCCTTACATTGAATATAAGGTAAAATGGGCACAAATTAGTTCTCCTTACTAATTTGTTCTTGAGCTAAAATAAGTGGATGATCCTCCTTGAATAACCTTCAACTAGAAAGTCTCCTCCAAGTAGCACCCAAGAACAACCCAAATAATATTAATAAGTAAGAACTAGTAACTTATTAATATGTGCCCTTGATAATAATACTAGTAATATTACTAACTATTCTTAGTAATAATAGTATACTAGAGAGGAATTATTGTAGAGAGATGGTAGAGGTTTTTTCACATGCAAAACATAATGAATTATATGTGTAAGAAGGTAGTGTGAAGAAGTGAATAAATAGATGGAGTGAAGGAAGGGAAGTGGCGGGTGGAGGAGTACTTGAGTGGACAATTTTGTCTTATAATTTTTATCTTACATCACATGCAAAATGTAGTATAAGACTTATATTATGGTAGTATACAAAATAAGGTAAATTGATTATGTAAGTAATCATCCATCACACTTATTTTACACGGTCCACATGACCATATACGGGTCCATGTTGGTTTTTATATTTGTCGCACAAATCCGTGTAATTTTCATTTTAAACATCGTATCATGTTTAAATGCTTCCATAATAAATTCGTCCAATTCACTCCGTAAATATACGTGTACCACTACACATATTATTTACGTACTAATATTAATCACATTAATCAATTAGTACAATTTTAGTAAATTACGATTAATTAACTAAAACCCGTTTCCCAAAACTTATTATTTAATTATCGCATAATTAAATAATAACTGCCGCTCCTCGAGTTCGCAACTCGAAATCTCTCTAACAATAATCGACTAACCTCTTAATCTATAAATCAAGGGACTAAATGAATTGTATCTCATACAATTAATTAGTTATCAATTTGGGTTCGTTCCTTTAGGTGTGACCGAAAGGGGTCAGTTGATCACCGCCGTCTCACGACAATAACGTCAAACTCTAGTCAGCCAACCGTTATCGATTTACGTTAATCAACTGACGAGGATCAAATAATTAAATATCTGATGATATTCTATTAATGAGATTTATTATGTTAACGCACTATTGTGGAGGACACTAACTCCAACACTTATTGTACACTGCGGGTCTCACCCCTTCCAACCTTCCGGTCTAGGTCAAGGCTTACCAAGGTTAAAAAGGCTAAGTGCATCAATTCAAATAGCTAGATACAATTAAATTAGTGATTAACAACATAGACTTAACAACAACGACAATCTGTAAACCTAATTAGCAATTAACCTTGGTTCATCGACTCCCCTAGATCCTAGCAGAGGAATTAGCTAGACATAGATAAGGGAAAAGCAAGAACGAAAAGTAAAAGAATAAACAACATCATAAATTAAGAAGAGAATTAGGAAAGAGAATTACTAAGGATAGTCCGGAAAAGTAGAGAAGAAACAGTGTCTACCAGAGGAAAGGAGAAAAAGTAGTGTATATGGTCTATAGTATGATATAAATGACGTCTGATGCTTTCCTATTTATAGGAAATAGGATTTTATTTGACCTAAACATAAATTAAAGCTAAAAAGCCCGAGCCCAATAGAGATTTACTCGATCGAGGACTTTTATATCACTCGATCGAGCAAAACCAAGCTAAAACTGTTAGAAATCTATATCACTTTGCTCAACATATTCATAATGTTATAATTTTAATTTAGTCATAAAATTAAAAGATGATCTTATGCATGCAAACTATAAGTAAAATAAGGAAGAAATCTTCATTCTTACATTGAGGATTTCGGTTTATATGGGCACAAGAGAGTTCTCCTACTCTCTTGTTCTTGAGCTCTCCTTAATTGGATGAACAAGGATTGAAGAAGAGAATCCCTCCCAAGGTTTTATACCCAAGATAACAACTTAATAAAATTAATATTATTATTACTAGAACAATATTAATTTTGTGTAAAAAAAATTGACCCAAAATATTATTTGGTCTCTCTATTATTTCGGTTAAGAGAGAGGGAGGAGAAGGAAGATTTTATCTTTCTAAAATTCTAATTTTAGATGATGGAATGAATAATACACTAGAGATTTTGGTAGTGTATATTAGGGAAAAATAAGGAGAAAAACCAATTGTTTTCTCCTCTTGAAAAACCGGTTGGCATGGGGAGGAAGGGACCAAATGCATGCACAAGGTGGTCTTCACAAGATTAAGTAAGGTTGCATGGCTAGGTTTAGAAGGAAATGATTATGTTTACCACTAACATAATCAACACAATATATTCCTAATACTCCCCTTAATTTCGGTACATATAGATAAAATGGACTCCATTTTATTTTTGTCAATTTGTCAATTTGTCACATGTCACATGTCACATAAAATTGTTATGTATTTTTAACATATTAAAAATCAACGCATTAATAAAAATACATCATATACAAAATTGACTTAGTAATTCATAATTACTTGTACCAAAATATTTTACCAAATATAAATCACAACATCTTGTATTTATAATAATTTATTCATTCAAATGCAATTGTTTCCTTAAACAATAATTTCATCTAAGTAATAAAACAATTCGATTACTTAGACCGTATCTTATTTAATCAAATTACAATGAGACACGTAAATATTACTTCCAAAATCGTCCGTCAATTTTTAAGTAATTTAATTGACACGTATCGTCATACGATCAATTAAATGATCGATTAAGAATGTTACCCTTTAGGTATGACCTAAGGGGATCAACTGGTCACCACCGTCGCACGACAGTAATGTCAAACTCTAGTCAGCCAATCATTACCGATATGTGTGGACCAGTTGACAGTAAAATATTACTTCCCAATTGTATTCTTTAAAATGACACTTAAACATGTGATCATCATGATCAACAGTTGTGATCGCATTATTGCCGGAGGACACATATTCCAACAATCTCCCACTTGTCCTCGACAAGTGTGCGTCACCAATTCTCTTGTCCTATTACTATCTCCCACTCAATGCAAGGTGTCTTTCAGGTCATACTTGCAAGTGATCATATCGAGAGTGGTTTCCTCGATCTGGAGAATAACTGATTGACCGGATTTATCTACCATAGATATCTTCCGAGCGTGGCCACGCATTTCCAGTTCATTACTCCTCGAGTGGCCCTGAGATATTGTTATAACCCTGACTAGGGGTGGACAATTCCTATCGCACTCATTCCCTTCGACTAGCCACAGCCATCGTAACCCAAAATATGCCCATTTGACCCCATTTACGAAGGTCGTAGTAACACAAATCAAAGTTAATCTGAAATTGTGCCATCTTAGGTGAATAGTCTTTAGTCAAAAGAATCGACTCATTAGAATACTATAGTAGCTCTCGCCACGACCAGGCTATATAAATTTGCCAGAACTCTATTAGTGGTCATAAGGCCCGACAAAATGTTCCTAACAGTCTGCCTATGTGATCGACTAGTCATTCTCATATGACTCCATGGCACTTAATTGAACTTGCCATCAATCGCATCACATTCTAGTTACTTCGAGACGTCACCTCATATAAGTAACTATGGGCGAATACAATGTTAATCCGTGTTCACTTAAACGGGGTTCAATTGTCTCTACAACCCGTTGGATGTAACAAAGTATAGGGTGAGTTAATAATAACTCAAACGACAAATGTCGACATCACACTCGGGTAGTCAATACCATATTACAACCTTGTGATGCATATCGTAAGTGTGTAAACACTTGTTGATTGCAATAGAAGTTTAACATATCATGTGTCCATGTGTTCAAACTTCTTTTAATCGCATTTTCCTTTATGTTCATGTTATCTATCATAGCATGAACCTTACCAAGTACACATCTAGGTTCCCAACCTCGGTTTCGGCTCTTTATCTTGAAAGAACTTCCTTGTCGATTATCACATAACAAACGAATTTGTGGTGAATGATATAACTTGTACTGATCAAGTACTCCACCCACACACAATGTACTAGGTATATGTTTTGTAGAATCTTGCAACAATTTGTCAAGAAGATTAGCCTAGCACTTCTCACAAGTCCTAGCAAATTAGGAAATACTAGTTTTGAGTAACTTCTTACTTCAACTAAGTACCTTTCCAAAACTCTAATTTCCCCTTTTAGCTGAAAAGCTTAGGATTATCATAAATCCTTACGCGTGTTTAGATTTTCTTTAATATGTGCAACCTCTTGACACATAACAGAGTGTTCTGTCCAACACTGAAATCGCTCATCGGATTCTCCTCGAGAATACATGACGATTCTTTTATGGCTTGCCAATGAATCATCATGCTCTTATACATATGATTTATTATTGGACATGTGCATGATTATTCTAATGGCGGAAATATTAGTAACTTATAATCATGTCATCAACAATACTTAAGTTCAATGAATGACCATGACTGCTTATGGTAATTCCATTTTCATCGATATGAATAACCTACGTTTCTTGTTGATTTGATGCGTATATCACAATACTTATCCAACATCTCATGATGTGATTGGATTCATCATAGTCCATTTTTCATCCAGAATTGAAAACTCAAATACTTCCTTGTGAAAGAATAGTATTAGCTCGTCATTCCCAATGAGTAATGAGTTATAAACCTTTACAGGATGATTGCTCCCACTAAATTCCATGTCTTCACATGATAATTTCCAAACTCCCACTTAATCCCACATGTTTCGCAATTGACTACTCAACTGAAATATTTCAAGAATTGAAATTTATTGCTTTGCTAAGTTATTGAGATAAAACCATATATGTTTGATAGAGTCAAGAAGTGTCGGGTCACTAGGGCCTTTTTAGGCCAAGTATGCTTTTAATTAAGGGTCTTTTGTCGGAATCAAGAGTTAATCTTCCCGTCCCGATGATTGTCATAACTAATGCGTTTTGATTCACGTGTGGAGCTGCGTATGAGGATGGAGCCCGGAATCCAAAGAGTGAACCTCTAGCCACACTAGTAGACAAGCAATCATGCGGAGACGACCTCACATGAACCAGTTACGGAGCCGACATTCCCTGCTAGGAAGCATGAAGGCTAAGTAGTGAAGAACTCGTGTTGAGGAAGTGAAGAAATAAATTCGTTCCAGGCGGTTTTGGCAGACTGCCACCATCAGCAGCAGTCTGCCATGGCAGTCTGCCCTCCAGACGGCAGTCTGCCGTGGCAGTCTGCCACTCATCCGGCAGACTGCCGCTGTGCTGTGCTCGTGACTTTTATTAGGCCCGTTGGCTTAAATTTAAGCCCAAATCCCGTATTACCCTAGATTCGTGTGCAGCCTTATAAATAGTTCACATTTTGGAGACCTAAAAATCATCTTGTTTAGGAGTAATTCAAAAAGGCTTGTGTGTTAAGAAAGCTTGGATTTTTATTAAGGAATTTGTAATCTTTTAGTTTGGATGTTAATCTTTCTTCAATTCTTGGGTTTTACTAAGAAGATGGAAGGCTAATCTCCCTTTTACTTGGTGTAATTTAATCAAAGTATCCAACTTTGATGTTGTAAGACTCTTAAAACTCTCTCAATTTATCTATTGTTCTTTCCTTTGTTCTTAAATTCCTATGTTGAGTAGATGAATGTTTGAATTGATCACTCTTGCATCTTATTTACCCATCTATTGCAAATTCTAGAGAAATGGTTTAATCTATCTAGAATTGTTTGGAGCAAACTTGTTATATGTTGATTTGGTTTAAAGGATGCATATTTCAAGTAGGAAATTACATGTCTTTTCTTGCTAGTATGGTTTAATCTAGTAGGATTTGATTCTAGCTTACATCTCTTGGCAAAAGCTTCATGCTCAATTCTAGTCTTTATTCATGGTTTAATGAGTTGTGGTTGGAATTGAAGGACTCACATATATGGTTTAATTGTGTGTGTCAAGTTCTTGAGATGATAGTATTGGATAGATAACAATAGAGAGAAAAGAGTCAAACTTTGTCATTGTTGGATTACTAAGAGAGAATTACACCAAGTCTTTCCCATATTTGATTGTTGCACATCTAGTGTTTGTTGTTTTGCTTCTATGATAAGAATTGCATCTTTATTTTCCCTTATTCTACTTCAAAACCCCTTTCTCCATTCATGTCATACTACATGTTAACCATTGTTCATAAGCATTGTTTGTTGATAAATATAATTAGTAGGTCCTTATTGTAGTTAGTGTTGTGATTAGTCCATAAAGTCCTAATTAGTTGCTTTATAGTTAAAATTCAAGTCTTTAGTTCAAAAGTTCTTCCCTTGGGTTCGACCCTAACTTGCCAATTTACTACCCTATTGCTTGAAGTTAGTAAAGTTTAGTTAGGCTTATAAATTGTTAATTTGGTAGTTAATTCTAGCATTTTACGACACCTAGTTTATTAACTACCAAATTTTGGCGCCGTTCTTGGGAAGGGCAACATAGCTAGAACTTGAGTTTGTAAATTTATGCTTAGTTGTTTTATTACTCCTCTTGTTGTTAGAAGTAATAGGAAGTTTTAACTTGTTTGCTTAGTGCGAAGGTTTATGTTTAGCTCCCCTCCACACGGTGAATCAACCCCCGTGGAAGAAGACGCTTTTGGAGCATATTCTTGGCTATTCACTAACCCTTGGTACCAAAGACCACCAAGAGAACATAGAGTAGAAGAACCACCTTTAGGAACCCCTCTTGAAGAAGAACCAATAGAAGTAGAACCAATTGAAGTGGAATACCCACAAATGGCGAATGATACTAGAACTATTAGGGAGCTCCGGGCATGGAATTATGACACGCAACCTCTTTGCATTGCCTACCCACCCATGGGGGCCAATGCCAACTTTGAGTTGAAGGGCTATTTCATTCACAACCTCCCAAAGTTTCATGGACATGCGGGGGATGACCCAAATCGCCATCTTTCCGAATTCCATATGATGTGTGAGGGTGCAATTCCAAATGGTGTCACGGAAGATCAATTTAAGTTGAGAGCTTTCCCATTTTCACTTCAAGATGCGGCAAAAGATTGGTTGTTTTACCTTCAACCGGGTACAATCCGTACTTGGAAGGACATGAAGGCGGCTTTTCTTGAGAAGTACTACCCCGACTCAAGACATAACCATGCAAAGAAAGCCATCACTTCTCCGGAGCAAGATGCAAGTGAGAGCTTATATGAGTATTGGGAGAGATTCAAGAAGCTAGTTGCTCAATGTCCTTACCATGGTCTTAGTGGTGATGACCTTTTGGTCAACTTTTGTGATGGCCTTACCGTACAATACCAAATCATGGTTAATTCCGCTACGGGTGGTGGAGTTGACAACTATTCCGTGGCGGAGGCAAATGAGATCATAGAAAAGTTGGCCGCTAGCACAAGGAACTATGGAAGAAGCCGAGTGTCAAAGAATATTAACTCCATTGAGACACCTTCTCCTTCCTCCCACAAGCTTGAGAAAACCGTGGATGATCTCACAAAAATGGTTGCTCAACTAGTGGGGAACAATCAAGGAGGAGCACAAGGATCTAATGTGGAATGTAATTTTTGCCAAGGTCCACACCCAATGGAAACTTGTCCCATCATGGAAGAGCAAGGAATAAGCAAGGAGAATGTGAGTGCCATGATGCACGGTCAAAACAACTCTAGGAACCCCAATGGGGGAGGGTATTATAAGTATGATCCGAGTGGCAATACTTACAACATTGGGTCAAGGGACAATCCAAACCTTAGTTGGGGAGGAGATACTTCCAAGAGCTTCCAAAATGGTCAATTCAACCACTTGAAGAACTCCAACTCTCAAGGACAAAACTCCAATTATCAAAGAAACAACAATCATCAACAAGCCAAGGGAGGATCCTTCCAATTTGGAAACCAAGGACAACAAGGGAATTTCCAAGGTAACCACAAGAACTTCCAACAAGGAGGGGGCTCTTCCTCCCAAGGAAATGAAGATTTGTCTACAAATGAGATGTTTAAGATGATCATGAAAGGGCAAGCCGAAAATACCAAGAGGTTTGACAAAATGGATGCGAACAAAATTTCAAGTGATGCTAGGGTGAAAAACCTTGAGATTCAACTTGGCCAACTTGCACAAGAAATGGCCAAGAACAATCAAAGGAACTCTAACTCAATTCCATCTACAACATTTCCACCAAAGGAAAATGCAAGCTCCATGACTTTGAGAAAGGGGAGAACCCTATAATCTCCCCCGAAGAAGAAGAGAAAGGCCAAGTCACATGAGAGGGTCATTGACATTGAGGAACAAGTTGAAGAAGAGCTAGTGGTTGAGAAAGAGAAAGAGACACCCTCTAGAGCTAGTGGGGAAGAGGAGAAGACTCCCTTGAGGAATGACAAAGAAAAGACTGAAAGCAACAAAGCCAAGGATCATGTTGAGGAGATCGAGAGAGAATATGTTGTGGAGGTACCTTTTCCTAGTGCTCTCACACATTCTAAAAGTGTCGCAAGAGATGAGGATCTCTATGAAACTTTTAGGAAGTGTGAAGTAAATATCCCTTTGCTAAATCTTTTGAAAGGTGTGCCTAGGTATGCAAAGTTTCTCAAGGAACTTTGCACACCTAGGAGAAGCCCGAGGAAGGGAACCCAAAGAGTAAGGGTAAGTGAACATGTTTCCGCAATTTTTAAAAAATCACTTCCCAAAAAGTGTGGAGACCCGGGAATGTTCACCATACCATGCTCTATTGGGGACAAAAGTTTCACTCATGCTATGTTAGACCTTGGTGCATCAATCAATGTTATGCCATATGCCCTCTATGAGACTTTGGGACTTCCACCATTGAACAAAACCGATGTAGTGATCCAACTTGCGGATCGCTCAAACATATACCCAAAGGGGATGGTGGAGGATGTGTTGGTAGAGGTAGATCACTTAACCTTCCCGGCCGATTTCTATGTTCTTGACATGGAAGCCGACTCGAGGGCCACTCCAATCCTTTTGGGGAGGCCTTTCATGAAGACCTCTAAAACCAAGATTGATGTGTCTAATGGCAACCTCACTATGGAATTTAATGGAAATAAACTCACGTACAACATCTATGATGCTATGAAACAACGTAGTGATTCACATTCATGTTATTTCTTAGACATCATTGAACCAATTACCTCTCAAATTTATATGTTGTGTCATAGGGACCCACTTGAGGTGGCCCTCACTAACAATATCGAGAAAGAAGGGTTGCGGTTTTTGTTGTCCAATGATGTGCAGGATTATGTCGACAAGTTAGCGGAGGAAGTAACCCTTGATGATAATCAAATGGAAAAGATAGAGGACGGAATCAGGGGGTTTCAGCAGACTGCCAAACCCACCGCAGTCTGCCACGGCAGTCTGCCAGACCCACGGCAGTCTGCCATGGCAGTCTGCCATCCCCACGGCAGTCTGCCAAATCCCCTGTTTCCCGAATACTTGTTATGCTTGAAGACAAATCCTAGTTACCCCAAATTCCTTCCCCTAGAAGCCTCCCTTGAAAGACCACTTCCATCCATCATTAAGCCACCCACCCCCAACCTCAAACCACTCCCCGACAATTTGAAATACATCTTTCTTGGGGCAAATGACACTCTACCCCTCATAATTTCAAACCAACTTGAGGGTGAACAAGAGAGGAGGTTGGTGGATGTTTTGCAAAAGTATAAAGGAGCATTTGGATGGAGCATCGCGGATATCAAAGGGATAAGCCCAAGCACTTGCATGCACAAAATTCGATTGGAAAAGGATGCAAAACCCGTTCGACAACCACAACGAAGGCTTAATCCACCTATGATGGAAGTTGTCAAGGAAGAGATCATCAAACTCCTTCAAATGGGTATTATCTTTCCAATTAGTGACTCCCAATGGGTAAGTCCTACTCAAGTTGTGCCAAAGAAGGGAGGGGTGACGGTAGTCAAAAACACTCAAGGGGCATTGATCCCCACCCGTTTGCAAACGGGATGGAGGGTGTGTATTGATTATCGCCGCCTCAACCAAGTCACTTGGAAGGACCATTTTCCCCTACCCTTTCTAGATCAAATGCTAGAGAGGTTAGGTGGAAAAGAGTACTATTGTTTTTTGGATGGATATTCCGGGTATTTTCAAATCCCCATTCACCCGGAGGATCAATCCAAAACCACCTTTACTTGCCCATTCGGTACTTATGCCTACCGCCGCATGCCCTTTGGATTGTGCAATGCCCCCGGCACTTTCCAACGATGCATGATGAGCATTTTCTCGGACTATGTGGAGCGCATTTTGGAAGTCTTCATGGATGACTTCACCATCCATGGGGACTCATTTGACTCGTGTCTAGACCATCTCGCTATGGTCCTATCACGATGCATAGACTCTCACCTCATTTTAAATTCTGAAAAGTGTCACTTAATGGTGAGTAGTGGAATCGTGTTAGGACACATAGTGTCGAAAAGAGGGATTGAGGTGGATACGGCAAAGGTGGATGTGATTAAAACCTTACCGTATCCATCTAATACTCGAGACGTGAGGTCGTTCTTGGGCCACGCGGGTTTTTATCGAAGGTTTATTAAAGATTTCTCCAAAATCGCTAACCCCTTGTGCAAACTTTTGCACAAGGATGTGGAGTTCGTGTTTGATGATCATTGTAGGGAAGCATTTGACTTGTTGAAGGAAAGACTTGTATCGGCTCCAATCATTCAAGCACCCAAGTGGGATCGACCTTTTGAGATCATGACCGATGCAAGCGATTTTGCCATTGGAGCCGTTTTGGGACAAAAGGATGACAAAGCTTCATATGTGATTCAATATGCTTCATCTCTCTTGAATGATGCCCAACGAAACTACACTATCACCGAGAAGGAATTCTTGGCGGTGGTTTATGCTCTAGAGAAGTTCCGCTCATACTTACTAGGAGTCAAGGTGATTGTCTATACCGATCACAAATCCATCACTCAACTTGTGAGCAAGAAGGACTCCAAACCAAGATTAATGAGGTGGGTTCTCCTACTTAGTGAGTTTGACATAGAGATAAGAGAGAAAAAGGGATTGGCAAATGTGGTGGCCGACCACCTAAGTCGACTACAACTTAATGATCAACAAATGCAACAAATGGGGGTAGTGGATGGGAGTTTGCCTCATGAATCTCTTTATAGTTTGAGGATGACGGAGCCATGGTATGCCAACTTGGTAAACTACATGGTCACCAAGAAGTTTCCCACCTCCCTTTCATCTAGTCAAAGGAACAAGATCAAGTCCGATTCTAGGTTCTATATATGGGATGAGCCATATTTGTGGAAAATGTGCCAAGACCAAGTCATCCGCCGTTGTGTGCCGGATGTAGAGATCCCATCCATCCTAAAGCATTGCCATGAGTACGCTTGTGGAGGTCACTTTGGGCCGCATAGAACGGCACGTAAAATTCTTGAGTGCGGTTTTTATTGGCCCAAGTTGTTTAAAGATGCTCATATTTTCGTTACTACTTGTGATAGATGCCAACGTTTTGGCAACATATCACGTAGGAACGAAATGCCCCAACAACCGATGCTTTACTTGGAAATTTTTGATGTTTGGGGAATAGACTTCATGGGGCCATTCCCTAATTCCTATGGATACATCTACATTCTCTTGGCGGTAGATTACGTGTCTAAGTGGGTGGAAGCCATCCCCACCAAATGTGATGATGCAAAGACGGTGCAAGCATTTGTCAAAAGCAATATATTTTCAAGATTCGGCTTCCCAAAAGCCATTGTGAGTGATAGGGGGACTCATTTTTGCAACAAGGTGATCTCCACCTTGCTTCAAAAATATGGTGTGCTTCACAAAGTTTCTACGGCATATCACCCACAAACAAATGGCCAAGCGGAAGTCTCGAACCGGGAGATTAAACACATCTTGGAAAGAACGGTCAATCCCGACCGAAAGGATTGGAGCAAGAGGCTTGAAGATGCTCTTTGGGCTTATAGAACGGCTTATAAGACCCCAATCGACATGTCCCCATATAGGCTAATTTATGGGAAGGGATGCCACCTTCCCGTAGAAGTGGAGCACAAAGCCTATTGGGCAATCAAAGCTTTTAATCAAAATGTCGATGAGGCGGGATTGCACCGGAAGCTTCAAATACAAGAATTGGAAGAGCTTCGGCACAATGCCTATGACAATGCTAGCATTTACAAGGAAAAGGCTCGGTCTTGGCATGACAAGATGGTCTCAAGAAGAGTCTTCAAAGAAGGAGAAGAGGTGTTGGTTTTTCAAAGTCGCCTCAAGAATTTTCCCGGCAAGCTAAGGTCAAAGTGGTATGGACCTTACACCGTCAAGAAAGTTTTTCCTCACGGAGCGGTGGAGGTGGAAGACCCGACCTCCGGGAAGGTGATAAAGGTAAATGGTCAACGATTGAAGAAGTACTACAAAGGAATCGAATTACAAGGTGAAGACGATCTTCTTTTAGAAGATCCAATTTATAAAGCTTGACTCTCCAACTTTGACTAAGTCGAGCCATCGACGTTAAAAATACGGCACAAATTTGTAAATATTCTCTTTTAGTGTAGAATTCCCGTTTTCATAGCTAGAATTTACATTCACGTCATTTATCATTCCGTTATTTACATTCTTATTGATAAATTGCATTAACCTTCATGAAGTTACTAATCATTCTATAAAGTGTGAAGTCGATTTTTACATCACCTCGGAAGGCGTGTCATTGGTGAAGTGACGGAAATGTGGAAAGGAATTTGAATGGGGGCGTGTCAAGGGGAAGAGAAAGGAAGAGGTGAAGCATTTTTGAGCAAAATTTTTGTTTGATACCAAAATTTAGCTCACAAAAAAATTGCGACATCGAGCTATTTTGGCAGATCCCAAACCCCTCGCTCATCTGCCACGGCGTCACAAAACCACTGCGATCTGCCGTTTAGCTGATTCGGGTTTTTGCCAAATAATAAGCACGAAACACAAACACAACCTTTCCTTATTTTAAAAATTCAAGAACAAGCAAGCATTCCCTACCCAAACCCTTGTCCTATTTCCCCACAAAATCACTCAAAATTCCCCCAACCTTCAGCAAATCTTCAATCCTTCAATCATTAAGCCTCCACCATCCCCTCACAACACACAAAATCCTTTGATTTCACCCAAAATCAGAAATTTCCCCCAAATTTTGAAGAACCCTAACTTTGAAGATCTCAAATTTCAAGCTTCTAGAGTGGAATTCAAGGGTCTAAGTCGGGTTTTTGAGCAACTAGGAGCAACAAGGAGCATTATTTTTGTGGAATTCGGGGAGGTATAACAACCAAACTCTACTTCCATTTTTCTTGCTCTCTTATAATTCGATTTTCTTCTTGTTTTAGAAGAATTAGTTGGATTAGTTGTTGCCTATTGATGTTATAGTTGTTGTTGGTGGAAAAATTTTCTGGGTGAGGCTTGACAAACATCAAACACAAGCTTTTGAATTCATCTTAAGCTAGTGCACACCAAGTGTTTGGTGAATTGTCTCAAAGAGTGAAATTTTTTTTTTTTTTTTTTTTTTTTTTGAGTGCCCTATTTTGTGTTGGTTGTGTTGTATCATTTCTCTTGTAGATACGAACATGTCTAGCTTGAACCCATTCCGAAGACCAAACAAGAAAAGGGTTGTAGAGGAAGCCGAACATGTGGAGGAACCAATTTTTACCGGGGGGGAAGGGTTAGATGCCAACCAACTCAAAATCTTTCAAAAACTTGGCCTTCACCAAAAACAACCTATCAAAACCACCCGTTTCCTTTCCCCCGAGACTCTCAATGACCTAGGCATGGGCACTCTCGCCCGGTCTATGCTTGCTAAGGTGGGTTTAGAAGACTACTTTGATGATGGGTTATGGGATTACACATACACCTCCTACACCCGAGAGTTCCTTTCGACCTTGACGGAGTGTAATGTGGCGGAGGGTAGAGAGAAAAAAATCCGATTTCGAGTGAATGGCAAGTGGCATACCCTCACCCATACCCAAGTAAGAGAAGTCTTGTCCATCTCCAAAGCCCCGTCCCCCATTCTCATGCCCGGGAATCGGAGTGATGCGGCTTGGACCGAGATGGTGGGACCCAAAAATGCCGCCCATGCCAATATGATTTCCTATTGCACCAACCCCGTAGTCCAACTCCTTACCCGCTTCATCACCACCATCTTCTATGCTATAGGAGAACCAACTAAGGTCAATGCCAAAATCCGAGCAACCATGTGGACCATGCTCCCGGAGGGGGTAGGAGTGCCCGATTGGGTACAATTATTTATTGATGCATGCATGGTCCACAAGACCAAGAGTTCGGGAGGGAGTATAAATTGCGGGGGAGCAATCACATTCTTTGTCACGCATTTTGATGGGGACATTGATGAGTCCCAAAACGTCTTCAAGACTAAAGGTCTTCCCTATTACAATGACATGGTCCTTGAGGAGTGTAAGATGTTCAAGAAGGTGAAGGATGAACCCCTTAAGGGGTATTGGTTGGGTCCCGACAAACAAAAATATTTGAGGCTTCCGAGGCCTAGCAATTCTCCTTTGCCAAGTGGCACCCATGGTAGGAACTTCTTTTGTCGGATGGATATTTCGGACTTAGCCTCCGATGAGGATGAAGAGGAGGCAACCAATGACCCTCTCGTGGACATGGACACCCCCATGAATGAAGCGGGGGAGGGGTCTCATGCACCGGTTGCTCCTTGGCAACAAAGTATGTACGACTATTTCAAGGAGACTAGAGAGGTGTTCACTACCATAAGTGGGCGTGTGGAGAATCTCCAATCTTGGCAACAACAACAAACACCAAGGTTGGAGAATCTTGACCAATGGAAAAGTGTGGTTGATGATCGGGGAAGATTGATAGAGGAGGCCGCAACAACTCAAACGGCTTTGATGAGGGAAATGATTGCCAACCAAGAGGCTAACCGTCGTTGGCAACAACAACTTGACCAATCAATGGCGGACAATGCCACCATGTGGAAAGAGCAAAATGCGTGGAGAAGCCAAATGGACCACCAATTTGGGGTCCAAAATGAAAGATATCAAGAGTATGTTGAAGATTCATACTATGATGCACGGACCCAAGAAGACACACTTGGGATAGTTAGTGGTCTATTTGGCATGTCTCTCCACCCCACCATCCCACCCTCTATCACCCAAGAAGATGTGGACCAACAATATGCCCGGGCAATAAGAGAAAGAGAAAGAAGAGAAAGAAGGTGGAAGAACCAAGGCACCGATGATCAAGGGGGTGCCTCGGGTTCTCATTGAAGAAGAAGAAGTGTTTGCCTCCTCCACATTGAGGACAATGTGGAATGTAAGTGTGGGGGAGGAATTTGGATTGTATTATATGTAAATTTCTTGTTGGTTAATGCTCTAAAAAAAAAAAAAAAAAAAAAAAAAAAAAAAAAAAAAAAAAAAAAAAAAAAAAAAACGAAAATCCCGGCTAGGTGAAAACCCACAAGGGTGGGCGCCTAGGCAAGATTGGGAAAGGTGGCCGAGGACGGAATGAAAACCCGAAAGGGCATTCCGGGCAAAATGAAAAATTGAGTTGCGAGCCACCATGGGAGGAAAGGAAAAGCTAAGGTGAAAACCCGAAAGGGCACCATAGGCAAAA
The DNA here is from genome assembly GCF_048544455.1 of Silene latifolia. Classification (NCBI taxonomy): domain Eukaryota; kingdom Viridiplantae; phylum Streptophyta; class Magnoliopsida; order Caryophyllales; family Caryophyllaceae; genus Silene; species Silene latifolia. The sequence continues at coordinate 164,363,408 of NC_133526.1, forward strand.
TGAGGGATTTTCAAAAAAAAAAAAAAAAAAAAAAAAAAAAAAAAAAAAAAAAAAAAAATGCACCACCAAAAAGATGGAGGGACAAGAAGGGAGTGATAAGGAGGGTCTTGGAAGGAGGTTAGACTAGGATTTAATTTCATTTTTGAGTCACAAAAACTTGTTCCAAATCGGTGGATTTTTGGCTATGGCTACTTTGGTTGTTGAATTGCATAGGTGTGTGGCCAACCAAGTAGCATGATCATACTCTTTGTGGAGTGATAAGGGGGTGAAATAAGGGGAAGTTGAATGAATTGGAGGATTGGTTTTGCCACTTTGCTTGTGCCTTGGGATAAGGCAAGAGTGGCTACTTCTTCTTTGGAGATATAAGAAGGGTGGAGTTAGGTGAGGAGTCGGAGTTGGGGTCATGTCGTGTCTTGTGCGAGGGATGATATAAGGAGGACGAGTGAGAGAAGAGTTTGTGTCACCTTTGAGTCTAGATTTTCTCTTTAATTGGTGGTAGTTCAAGAGGGAGATATAAGGAGGAAGAGGTGAGGGAAGAGTGGTCATTCTCTCCTACACCCGCTTGTGGACTTGCCGAATGCTTTCTTGAGTTTTACTCGGGACGAGCAAAAGTCCAAGTGTGGGGGAGTTTGATAGAGTCAAGAAGTGTCGGGTCACTAGGGCCTTTTTAGGCCAAGTATGCTTTTAATTAAGGGTCTTTTGTCGGAATCAAGAGTTAATCTTCCCGTCCCGATGATTGTCATAACTAATGCGTTTTGATTCACGTGTGGAGCTGCGTATGAGGATGGAGCCCGGAATCCAAAGAGTGAACCTCTAGCCACACTAGTAGACAAGCAATCATGCGGAGACGACCTCACATGAACCAGTTACGGAGCCGACATTCCCTGCTAGGAAGCATGAAGGCTAAGTAGTGAAGAACTCGTGTTGAGGAAGTGAAGAAATAAATTCGTTCCAGGCGGTTTTGGCAGACTGCCACCATCAGCAGCAGTCTGCCATGGCAGTCTGCCCTCCAGACGGCAGTCTGCCGTGGCAGTCTGCCACTCATCCGGCAGACTGCCGTTGTGCTGTGCTCGTGACTTTTATTAGGCCCGTTGGCTTAAATTTAAGCCCAAATCCCGTATTACCCTAGATTCGTATGCGACCTTATAAATAGTTCACATTTTGGAGACCTAAAAATCATCTTGTTTAGGAGTAATTCAAAAAGGCTTGTGTGTTAAGAAAGCTTGGATTTTTATTAAGGAATTTGTAATCTTTTAGTTTGGATGTTAATCTTTCTTCAATTCTTGGGTTTTACTAAGAAGATGGAAGGCTAATCTCCCTTTTACTTGGTGTAATTTAATCAAAGTATCCAACTTTGATGTTGTAAGACTCTTAAAACTCTCTCAATTTATCTATTGTTCTTTCCTTTGTTCTTAAATTCCTATGTTGAGTAGATGAATGTTTGAATTGATCACTCTTGCATCTTATTTACCCATCTATTGCAAATTCTAGAGAAATGGTTTAATCTATCTAGAATTGTTTGGAGCAAACTTGTTATATGTTGATTTGGTTTAAAGGATGCATATTTCAAGTAGGAAATTACATGTCTTTTCTTGCTAGTATGGTTTAATCTAGTAGGATTTGATTCTAGCTTACATCTCTTGGCAAAAGCTTCATGCTCAATTCTAGTCTTTATTCATGGTTTAATGAGTTATGGTTGGAATTGAAGGACCCACATATATGGTTTAATTGTGTGTGTCAAGTTCTTGAGATGATAGTATTGGATAGATAACAATAGAGAGAAAAGAGTCAAACTTTGTCATTGTTGGATTACTAAGAGAGAATTACACCAAGTCTTTCCCATATTTGATTGTTGCACATCTAGTGTTTGTTGTTTTGCTTCTATGATAAGAATTGCATCTTTATTTTCCCTTATTCTACTTCAAAACCCCTTTCTCCATTCATGTCATACTACATGTTAACCATTGTTCATAAGCATTGTTTGTTGATAAATATAATTAGTAGGTCCTTATTGTAGTTAGTGTTGTGATTAGTCCATAAAGTCCTAATTAGTTGCTTTATAGTTAAAATTCAAGTCTTTAGTTCAAAAGTTCTTCCCTTGGGTTCGACCCTAACTTGCCAATTTACTACCCTATTGCTTGAAGTTAGTAAAGTTTAGTTAGGCTTATAAATTGTTAATTTGGTAGTTAATTCTAGCATTTTACGACACCTAGTTTATTAACTACCAAATTTTGGCGCCGTTGCCGGGGAAGGGCAACATAGCTAGAACTTGAGTTTGTAAATTTATGCTTAGTTGTTTTATTACTCCTCTTGTTGTTAGAAGTAATAGGAAGTTTTAACTTGTTTGCTTAGTGCGAAGGTTTATGTTTAGCTCCCCTCCACACGGTGAATCAACCCCCGTGGAAGAAGACTACTCTAAATGATAAAGCAAAATTTGGTAGTTAATAAACTAGGTGTCGTAAAATGCTAGAATTAACTACCAAATTAACAATTTATAAAGCCAAACTATACTCTAGACTACTCTAAATGATAAAGCAATATAGTGCAAGTAAGGGTCGAACCCAAGAGAAGGTCTTTTAAGCTAAATACTTGAATTGTAAACTATGTGACAACTAATTAGGATTCTATTAACTAATTAAGACTCTAACCACAATTAAGACTTACTAACTAAGTTTATCAACAAACAATGGTTATGAACAATGGTAAACAAGTGGTGACATAAATGGAGAAAGTTTGGTTTTGAAGTAGCATAAGGAAAAGTAAAGATGCAATTTTTATCATAGAAGCAAAACAACAAACACTAGATATGCAACAATCAAATATGGGAAAGACTTGGTGTAATTCTCTCTTAGTAATCCAACAATGACAAAGTTTGACTCTTTTCTCTCTATTGTTATCTATCCAATACTATCATCTCAAGAAATTGACACACACAATTAAACCATATATGTGAGTCCTTCAATTCCAACCACAACTCATTAAACCATGAATGAAAACTAGAATTGAGCATGAAGCTTTTGCCAAGAGATGTAAGCTAGAATCAAATCCTACTAGATTAAACCATGCTAGCAAGAAAAGACATGTAATTTCCTACTTGAAATATGAATCCTTTAAACCAAATCAACATACAACAAGTTTGCTCCAAACAATTCTAGATAGATTAAACCATTTCTCTAGAATTTGCAATAGTTGGGTAAATAAGATGCAAGAGTGATCAATTCATACATTCATCTACTCAACATAAGAATTTAAGAACAAAGGAAAGAACAATAGATAAATTGAGAGAGATTTAAGAGTCTTACAACATCAAAGTTGGATACTTTGATTAAATTACACCAAGTAAAAGGGAGATTAGCCTTCCATCTTCTTAGTAAAACCCAAGAATTGAAGAAAGATTAACATCCAAACTAAAAGATTACAAATTCCTTAATAAAAATCCAAGCTTTCTTAACACACAAGCCTTTTTGAATTACTCCTAAACAAGATGATTTTTAGGTCTCCAAAATGTGAACTATTTATAAGGCTGCACACGAATCTAGGGTAATACGGGATTTGGGCTTAAATTTAAGCCAACGGGCCTAATAAAAGTCACGAGCACAGCACAACGGCAGTCTGCCGGATGAGTGGCAGACTGCCACGGCAGATTGCCGTCTGGAGGGCAGACTGCCATGGCAGACTGCTGCTGATGGTGGCAGTCTGCCAAAACCGCCTGGAACGAATTTATTTCTTCACTTCCTCAACACGAGTTCTTCACTACTTAGCCTTCATGCTTCCTAGCAGGGAATGTCGGCTCCGTAACTGGTTCATGTGAGGTCGTCTCCGCATGATTGCTTGTCTACTAGTGTGGCTAGAGGTTCACTCTTTGGATTCCGGGCTCCATCCTCATACGCAGCTCCACACGTGAATCAAAACGCATTAGTTATGACAATCATCGGGACGGGAAGATTAACTCTTGATTCCGACAAAAGACCCTTAATTAAAAGCATACTTGGCCTAAAAAGGCCCTAGTGACCCGACACTTCTTGACTCTATCAATGTTCCCATCATATCCTTTCAAAATACCTATTTTGAAGTGGTCTCATCTTAACCTTATGGAAAGAGATTTTAATCTCTAACTCATTCATGTCATAATGATGTGTAGCAATGTCATCATTTAAATATGAATAATATCTAATACACGTCCTTCAAAATACCCTTTTCGGAAGGAGGTTTAACCAATTCATATTCATAATGAGGTTAAGTAATGACATTAGCGTGGCTAATACTTAACTTAGTTATTGAGGATGTCGGTATGTCAATCCCTGCAACTTCTAGTCATAAAGCTCGTTTATTTTCTAGGAAGTTACTTGGGTTCATTTAGGCTCTTAAGTAAATATCAATATTGAAACTATTGGTCAAAAATCATAAACTAGTCAGTTAAGACTTTACATTAGTCATTTTTCTTCCAAAACTTTCTTTTGTTCTCCTCGTGTAGTTATCTTGAGAAAATATTCTTTTGATTACTTCACTTGGTCTCTTTTGTCATGTAGATCTATTCGAGACCATAGATCTCATCTATTGGGCATACTATATAAATAGATATACCTTTATTCAAATCATTCTCCCTTGCGTAGATCTCATTTACACAAGTACACAAATTTATCTTGGTGTTGTGTCCTCATTTTTCTCCCACTCTATCTTTAGAATAATTACACTAGAGATTCAAAGATAGCATATGAGACACAAATAATGATTTTTGAAGTATAAGGAGAACTATCTCTTAGTTTGACTAATTGTTTTAGATTTTGTAAGTGTACTTGGTGATTAACTTTCCTTTAAGAGAGTTCGTTAACTCAATATCACTTTGTAAATGATCATACACAAGTCTTTTGCTTGTGGTCATATAATGAATCCCATCATTATAGTTGTCAATTAGACCACTTTAAGTGAATAATCATATGTTTCTATGAGCAAGCGGATAAAGACGAATTTTAGAACAAGGATAAAAACGATAAAACGGGTGACTTGGGTTGCAAACCAAGCCACCATTATCCAAAATACAACCATTATCCAAAATACATTTCCATGTCGAACACGGAAATCAAAAGGTTCTAAAATCCGAAACATAATTAAAATAAGACAATAAAAAGCGAAGCTTCGTGGAAGCTATTCCTAGCTTCTCGATGGTTTCTCAAGCTTGCTTTTCTTTTCCCTTGTCCTTGCTTGGTGGAGGCCCTATTTAAAATAAAAAGGGGATACATTATCACAACTTTGTATCATAATACCATAGTTGAAATAGAAACATAAAAGAAAGGATAGTCATTTACCTACTGGAGTGATCTTTCCAGCCTTAATATCACTAAGGTATTTGGAACAATTTCTTTTCCAATGTCCAACACCATTACAATAATAGCATTTATCAAGAGGACCCTTCTTGATCTTGGAGGTGCTAGCTTCATAAGTCTTAGCTTTGGTGAAAGTGGGAGCTTGCTTCTTACCCTTCTTCCCATTCTTCTTGAACTTCCCCTTGCTTTTGGTGCTAATGTTAAGCACATCCTTAGGTGGGTTAACATTTAACCCCATGTCTCTTTCGGCTTGCACAAGTAACTTGTGCAACTCTTCAAGAGACACGTCCTTGTCTTGCATGTTAAAATTCACCCGGAATTGAACATAAGCTTTGACCTTGGATAAGGAGTGTAGAATCCTATCTACAATGAGTTCTTTGGGGATTTCAACCTTTTGAATCTTCAAGGTCTCGACTAGCTCCATTAATTTGAGCACATGAGGGCTAACCTTTTGGCCCTCTTTGAAGTCGAGATCAAAGAATGCCGCGGCCGCCTCATATTGGACGATCCGCGGAGTTTGTGAAAACATTGTCACAAGCTTGGAATAGATTTCATTAGCGGTGCCCATGTTAAAGGCTCTTCTTTGGAGATCCGCCTCCATCGCAAATATCAACACATTTTTCATTGCGGCAGACTCCTTATGGTAAGCCTCATATGCTTCCCTAGTGGCGGCGGTCGACCTAGTGTTAGGTTTGGGTGGAGAGGCCTCGGTAAGGTAACGAAGCTTGTCGTCACCTTGGGCGGCTAATTTAAGTTGGGCATCCCAATCGGAGAAATTTGACCCATTCTTTTCAAGTTTACATCGATCCATAAAGGATCGGAGCCATGAAGTATTAGTGAGAGGCGTGGCGTTGGTGTTTGGATTTGCCATTTGTTATGAGAAATAAGAGCGGTCTACAAAACAAAACATAAAAGGAATAAAACATATGTCGTTTTCAAATTAAATAATACTTGTAAAAATAAGTTTAAAAAAGTTTTATTGCATTTATCTAGTGACCTCTACCCAACTTAGATAAATGATTCCAAGACCCAAATTCATATCAACTTAGGGCACGGTGTGCCGAAATACCCTTTGTTAACATAACTCGGTGGATTAACCTTTTAATCGATTCTACTTTTAGAACTCTTGGTCGATAAAATTTACATTAATATTTGGCTCTAGCCCGAAACACATCCGGAAATCGTCGTGAATACTTTCGTTGAGTACAACCCAAATTTCGAATAAATGTGTCCATGATCCAAACTCATATCAACTTAGGGCACGGTGTGCCGAAATACCCCTCATTAACATAAATTCGGTGGATAGACATTTATCACCCACTTCCCCTACGTAACAAGGTTTGTACCCCGGTAGGGCCGAGTGCACTCCCTCGCGAAATAGGTTTTCATGGTTTCTACTACTTGGTAAGGCTATGTCTCAATTGATTGTTTTAGCGAGAGGTCATGTCAATTTATTATCTATCACGTTTTAAGTGAACTAAAGCGGTGAACTACGATAATTCTAATTGACACGGTCGATATACTCGATTAAAATGACAATGCATGTTTTAGTCATGGCGATTTAGCGATGCATGCGACATATAAATAAAATGCAAAACATTAAAATAAATCCTAGTATGGCCTTCCTAAAAAAATAGAAAATCTAATTAACTATTACATATTCGGAAACCAACTCCATTGGTCCCTTGAACTTCGGTTTTGGCACGCATCTCGAGGTAACGCCGTCTTTATGTATCGCCTTCTTAAGTGGCACCGTCTTCAAGGATCTCCGGAATAAATTAAATTACATAACAAATTACATAATTTCCTATTATACATTTGTAATTAAAATAAAATAAATCTATTAAATTACAAAACGGTGATACGAGATCACAATAAATTACAACCGAATTGATATTCCCATACATTTCGGGTAATATCAATTAAAAAACTAAGGCCATACTAATTAAAATTACATAATTCAAAAAATACATAAAATAAAGTTATGACAATCATAAATAAAATGCTGCATTATAATATGTATGAACATGCCCAATAAAATGCTAAATCGCCTTTTGAAGCCAATATCGTATATTTAACGGTTTTTACGGATTTGCGTGATTCAACCTTTTAAAATCACAATAAATTACTTAAAATCATATTTAGGCACAAGTTAATTACCCTAACCTCTTAGGACTCAAAATTAGTCTCCACTAACTATTTGACTATAATTTACTCATATTTCTTAAAATTGTTCATTAATGGACCCAAAATTACAATAAAATGCTATAAACTTCAAATAAATCACAAAAATTCAAATAAATTTGAAATTTAAACTCTTGAACATTCTGGAAAAATACCATACCACTCATAATGTTCAAAAACTTAGGTTAAGAATTTCGAAATTTATCCGGAAAAACAATGTTGCGGTTTATCGGTTTTAACAAATATAATCATAAAAACATGAGAAAAATTATATTTATCAACTTTTCAATTTTAGATCTGAAATGGGTAATAAAATGCAACATGTGACGTTTTTCCTTAGTCATGGAGTATTTTTTAGCAATTATTCACTAATTAAGTCACTATTTATGCTATTTTTCATCAAAAAATCATAAATCATGCATAAAGACTTCAATATAGCCTATTATTTTACACACATTTTGTAAAATTGCATGTGACAACATACTAAATTTCTATGACCAGATTCGAAATTTATCTCATATTAACCTATTTTTCATCTAAATCCGATTTTTATCATTAAAAATCCATATTTCGAGCATAAGAACTCCAAAAATTCTGAAACTTTACAGGTCATTTCAAAATAAAACATGTGATAACATATCCAAAAATCAATGGAAAATTCAAAGTTTAGCTAATTTTAGTCCGAAAATGACATTTTAATCATAAAATCACATTTTTAATGCCATTATAATATATGATGAACAATAAAAATCCATAAATTAACCAAAATATCCTAAATACATTTTAGGACCAGAAACTTTAACATGCATAAAGTTATTTCGTGATATATCATAATAACACAAATTTACAAGTTTTATATGTTAATCGTATAACTCGGAAAAACTATAACCGATTTGCATGCAAACAACCAAGGCTCTTGATACCGCTTGTTAGAAATCTATATCTCTTCGCTCAACATATTCATAATGTTATAATTTTAATTTAGTCATAAAATTAAAAGATGATCTTATGCATGCAAATTATAAGTAAAATAAGGAAGAAATCTTCATTCTTACATTGAGGATTTCGGTTTATATGGGCAGAAGAGAGTTCTTCTACTCTCTTGTTCTTGAGCTCTCCTTAATTGGATGAACAAGGATTCAAGAAGAGAATCCCTCCCAAGGTTTTATACCCAAGATAACAACTTAATAAAATTAATATTATTATTACTAGAACAATATTAATTTTGTGTAAAAAAAATTGACCCAAAATATTATTTGGTCTCTCTATTATTTCGGTTAAGAGAGAGGGAGGAGAAGGAAGATTTTATCTTTCTAAAATTCTAATTTTAGATGATGGAATGAGTAATACACTAGAGATTTTGGTAGTGTATATTAGGTAAAAATAAGGAGAAAAACCAATTGTTTTCTCCTCTGGAAAAACCGGTTGGCATGGGGAGGAAGGGACCAATGCATGCACAAGGTGGTCTTCACAAGATTAAGTAGGGTTGCATGGCTAGGTTTAGAAGGAAATGATTATGTTTACCACTAACATAATCAACACAATATATTCCTAATACTCCCCTTAATTTCGGTACATATAGATAAAATGGACTCCATTTTATTTTTGTTAATTTGTCAATTTGTCACATGTCACATGTCACATAAAATTGTTATGTATTTTTAACATATTAAAAATCAACGCATTAATAAAAATACGTCATATACAAAATTGACTTAGTAATTCATAATTACTTGTACCAAAATATTTTACCAAATATAAATCACAACATCTTGTATTTATAATAATTTATTCATTCAAATGCAATTGTTTCCTTAAACAATAATTTCATCTAAGTAATAAAACAATTCGATTACTTAGACCGTATCTTATTTAATCAAATTACAATGAGACACGTAAATATTACTTCCAAAATCGTCCGTCAATTTTTAAGTAATTTAATTGCCCCGTATCGTCATACGATCAATTAAATGATCAATTAAGAATGTTACCCTTTAGGTATGACCTAAGGGGATCAACTGGTCACCACCGTCGCACGACAGTAATGTCAAACTCTAGTCAGCCAATCATTACCGATATGTGTGGACCAGTTGACAGTAAAATATTACTTCCCAATTGTATTCTTTAAAATGAGACTTAAACATGTGATCATCATGATCAACAGTTGTGATCGCATTATTGTCGGAGGACACATATTCCAACAAAAACCTCTCGATCGAGTACCTTAGGTACTCGATCGAACACTTATAAAAAAGGTCCCATTCGTTCGAGAAGAAAAAGGAGTCGATCGAACACAATTGTACTCGATCGAGTACTTTCCAGCGCACAATTCCTGCTTCGCGCAATAAACTTCAAACGGCTGCCATTTCTTCGTTACTTGGGCAAACAGAGCGTTTCCGGTGGCGTTGGAAAGCTAAGAGGACAAGATTTCATCTCCAACTGTAATCACCTGAAAAAAAGTTGTAGAACTGGATATATGGCTCTTCAAATTAGGCACTAGAAATTTGAAGTTCTTCCTTTGCTCGCCTAGCTAACTTACTTCTTTGCGCATCTCAAAATAGTAGTCTTAAGGCTCCGACTCAACTCATCTCCTAAATGCATGCATAAGGACATGTTTTAGGCTTGATTATGCTCGTTTCCGGTTCATACCTGTCAATAATACAAGAGAAACCAAAGTAGACAATTCGGGGGACATTTGTAACTAAACACTACACAAAATGCATTGAAATGCGTGCAAATAAAGTACAAAATACCCATAAAAATGCACGTATCAAATCTCCCCAAACCAAACCTTTGCTTGTCCCCAAGCAAACTAAATGGAAAACTAATGGAAAAGAAAAGAAAACTCAGAGCTAGCTATAACTTGTCTACTTGAACCAATTTAATGCAAACAAAAATCAACAGTTACAGCTACAATGGTCATTACGCAAACGAATTATAAGATGTCCATAAATAAAGCTGGCCTATCGACCTTGCAAGACCAACAAAATCGGACTCTCACGTGGTCACTCTTCTCTCATGAAGTAAAGGGTGAAAGTATATGTGTAAGAGAGAAAGAGAAGACAGTCACTCACCTAAACTGCGACCTACATAACATGCATGCAACAAAAATGAAAGACGATTCAAGTACTATGCATACACTCCAACCAACAATGTGCGTCACAGCCGAGGGCTTACAAATAGTATGGGAAAGTGAGGTTCAGGCGAGAAAAGGCAAAACAGATTATGGAAATGTGGAGGTAAAAGCGCCAAGCTAGTTCCTAAACATGACCATATAAGACCGTCCGAATCTCAACTGACTGAAAAATAAACACAAGTGCCCTTCACTGGCACGCATCTCACTATCCTAATCCACTATCTCCTCAAAAAAAAAATGTAAGAATAAAACGGAGGAGTGAGACCGTCACAAGATAGAAATGAACGCATACGGTCTCAAAATCAACTCAAAACAAAATTCCTAACTTTCTTTCTTTTTCTTTCTCCTGCATCACGTGTGTTTCTTTCAATTTTTCTCCTTTTTTTTCTTTTTCTTTTTTTTTTCTTTCAGACGGTTCATTTTTTTTCCTTCCTTCCTTTATTTCCACCAACTCCATCAATACACTCGGGCAAAACTCGCAGACGGAACAAACATACCGCAAAAGACACACTAAACTAGCTTGACTAGGCAGGCTTAGTTTTGGATGTAGCTAACGGGTCAAAAAGGCTAAATTTGGCTTAAGTGGAGCTAAATGGGTGAAAAATTTAAAAAGGGAAATTTGTAAGCCCCTCCCTGCATGTGACACCGACCACAAACCCGAATGTATGCATTTAACGAGAAATCGAGTGTCATAAATGTGCAAAAATGATAAACATGCTATGCAAGGAGTACTACTCTCAATTCCTATGTAAACCGGTCATGAATGTCACCAGTTATATGGCTCTAAAACTCAGAAATTGTAAAGTAGGTCGCGAATTTATCAAGTCAAGTCTACACAGTCAGCTATATTTTTGACATTAACTCGTAGATATGCGTAAGACTCAGCTAATAACTGTCAATAAAGTGTAAGGCTCAAGTAAAAATGACAAGTTACAGTGCAATATCATCACGGAAATCTACCGTTCCGACTCAACCTATATGCTAAATGAAACGTGAATTTTTTGAGATTTTTCAATGTTTTTGAGATTTTTTTGAGATTTTTGATTTTTATGAAAATAAACAATGCATACGGAAATTAAACGTGATAACAGAAATGCAGTAAGAACAACATGCAGACACAGATGTGGATGCATAACCTCCCCAAACCAAACCGTATAATGCCCTCATTGTACCCAAAACAGGGAAAGGAAATGCAAACTAAAAAGGAGAGAGAGTGTAGAAGCGGAAAACTTACAAGATAACGCGAATAAGGGACCTCCCCAAACCAGCCAGCAACATGGGAGGTCACAAACAGCTGCAGGACATCGTCACATGAAGCGAATCAAGGCAAACCAACTCGATCGAGAGAGAAGATTACTCGATCGAGTGCAATGGGCTGTAGAAGTGTTTGATCGAGAAAGTAGGGCACTCGATCGAGAAGACACATTATTAAACACACAACAAAAACCGAAACGTTAGAAAAACAACTAAAAAGCGTAAATTCCGGGTTGCCTCCCGGATAGCGCTAGTTTCAGACAGGTCCCAGCTCGACCTTCTTTTCTTCCTCCAGCCATCCTGATCTATCCCAGTCAAAACAGCTCAAAGCGCGCAGTAGCCGATCAAACAGCTGCGCATGTGCTACACAAAACTGTAAGTAGCACCATAGTATAACAGTAGCATAGGAAAATAAAATGTACAAACGTTTAAGCCTAACAAATTTCCTATGACAGCTCCTAAATTTGTCCACAAAATATAGGAGCTCGGGAGCAATTAATAATAATCTAGGGCAACGTTTCAGATTAACAAATTTCGGATGGCAAGGATGGTGAATCATTATCAAATTATCTAACCAACTGGGAGGGGGTATAGCATTGAAATACGAAACATAAGTCAAATGAGGTAATGTACTGTTTATACAAATAATAATATTGTTAGAAATATTAATCTCATTAATTTACATATTCATATATGAATTAATTTATTTAGTCATAAAATAAATTGTTGATCTTATGCATGCAAACTTAATAAAAGGAGATGAGGAAAAACGATTTCTCACCATCTAATTTTCGGCCATTTTGGGCACAAGTGAAGTCTCCTATCTCACTTGTTCTTGAGCTATCCATATGATAGGATGATCCTCCAAAGACTTCAAGTATAGAAGTCACTCCTCTTAATTGCACCCAAGATTATTCCTTATCCCCACTAAATAATATTTGCTAGATATTTGTTTAGTAGTTTACCTTAAAATTGATTACTAATACTCATATATTACACTAATAAGATTAGTAATACCTTTGGAACAATTTATGTGATTTCTAAAAACTTGTTTTAGAGAGTTTGAGAGAACAAGAGAATATTTTGCATGTGAGAAATGTATGAATGAATGAACAACAAAAATGAGAACAAAAGTTCTCCTATTTTGAAGCATGCAACCGTGTGAGGCAACAAGAAGAGGCCAAAAAGGAATCTCCTTTATGCTTTTTCTCTTATCAAAATGTAGGTAGTGTAAGGCTATGAGTAGGTTAGGCTTATTATTTAAATCTTATCACATAAAATAATATATGCACAGCCCACTAATACCTCCTACATTTCGGTCCACTCATGTAAAATGGACTACCATTTTATTTTGTCAATTTGTCATTTGTCACACAATATGTCACATGTAGAATGCTACATGTTATTAATTAATTTTAATGCACATTTATCACATAAATATCATTTTATAAATTAATTAAATTACATTCAACAAATTGACTAGTGATACTTGATCACATAAATAAAATGGGGCATTTAATTATAATTCACAACATCTTGTAATTATAATTAACCATTCATTATCATCTCTATTGTTTCACAAACAATAAACAATTTTCGTAATAAAATATTTCAATTACTAAAATAAATCTTATTTAATCCTATTATTATAAGATATCAATATTCTCTCTCTCAAATTGAATTGTTCAATTTTAAGGAATTGATTAACTTGTATCGTCATACAATTAATCAACTTTACAGATTAGGGCATCATCCTTTAGGTGTGACCTTAAGGGATCAACTGACCACCACCGTCCCACGACAGGAACGTGAAACTCTAGAAGCCAATCGTTACTGATTAATGTTGATCAGTTGACTATAAAATGAATCATCCCTTACGTATTCTTAAAAATGAGATTTAAACATGTGATCATCATAATCGACAATTTTGATCGCATTATTGTCGGAGGACACATATTCCAACAATCTCCCACTTGTCCTCGACAAGTGTGCGTCACCAATTCTCTTGTCCTATTACTATCTCCCACTCAATGCAAGGTGTCTTTCAGGTCGTACTTGCAAGTGATCATATCGAGAGTGGTTTCCTCGATCTGGAGAACAACTGATTGACCGAAATTTATCTACCATAGATACCTTCCGAGCGTGGCCACGCATTTCCAGTTCATTACTCCTCGAGTGGCCCTGAGATATTGTTTTAACCCTGACAAAGGAGTGGACAATTCCTATCGCACTATTCCCTTCGACTAGCCACAACCATCATAACCCAAAATATGCCCATTTGACCCCATTTACGAAGGTCGTAGTAACATTAATCAAAGCTAATCTGAAACTGTGCCATCTTAGGCGAACAGTCTTTAGTCAAAAGAATCGACTCATTAGAATACTATAGTAGCTCTCGCCACGACCAGGCTATATAAATTTGCCAGAACTCTATAAGCGGTCACTGCCCGACAAAGTGTTCCTAACAGTCTGCCTATGTGATCGACTAGTCATCTCACATGACTGTATGGCACTTGAACTTGCCATCAATCGCATCACACTCTAGTCACTTCGAGACGTCACCTCATACAAGTGACTGTGGGCAAATACAATGTTAATCCGAGTTCACTTTAACGGGGTTCAATATTGTCTCTACAACCCGTTTGGATGTAACAAAGTATAAAATGAGTTTTTAGATTTAAAAACTCGAACGACAAATGTGATTATCTGATATGAATAGTCAATACCTGATTACTACTTCATATTTTTATAATCAATTCGCATCTTATATGTAGTTGTTCATCTCAATGCAATTGAAATGACATATGACATGACTCATCATGTTAAGCCTATGAGAAGGCTTTGGTTAGTAGGTTTTGTCAACTTTTTGTACCTTACTCAACCTTACTACATACTCGTTTTTCTTTCGTAATGTATACATTTGCATTACAAAACATTCTGAGTACGTGTCTAGATCCAGATAGGCTTTCTTGCCTTAAAATAGCTCCCACTGTTTTCACAGTGTGCGGGACTCATCCCTCTTGCACATCCCATGATTGCAAGTGTACTCAATTTCCGTTGTAAATATTTCTCATTGTTCTTTATTGCCTAGAACGATTCTAGAAAATCTATTTCTTAAATAACATAGCCACAATGGTATCTTAACCATCCTAATGTGTTTTGATTATGGTTTTGTCGGAAACCATGCGCATTCTCAATTGTCAATTGTCATTTGTGTAACACCCTTACACAAAATTGCATCAAAAAACACTTTGCTTTACATCCTTAATGCTTCTGCAAGCACTTAAGGGTAATCTTTATGGCTTACTTGGTAAAGATTACTTAAATTCGATTTGAAACAATTCATCATACTCAAAGTATATGAAGTGTTATACATCATTTTCTATTTAATTGATTCGGCAGCGGAAGCAAATGAAATCAATCAAATATGTTCAACTCGATTGAACTAGTCATGAATCTTATCAACATAAGACTCCTTATTTGACATCAATATCATGTAGATTTATCTCCATAAATCCGGATATTTAAAGATGTACTATATTTCTCCAAAGTCTTAAATCATTCGCTATGATCAATATGTCATCCACATATAAGACTACTAAAAATTTCCGTAACTCCCACTAAACTCCATGTATAAACACAACTTCTCGACTTATCGAGAAAAGTTTTATAACATGATCAAAACATTGATTCCAACTCATTGATGTCCTACTTAAGACCCTCTCTTAAGTTTCACATCATCTTAGGATTGCAAGAATCTACAAAACTCAAGACATGTATTGAATACATTCCTTCTAATTGAAGAAGTGGGTTTTAGATTCACTTGCTATATGTATATCATCATAATGAAACACAATCCCTAAGAAGATCCAAATAGACTTAAGCATTTCAACTAGTGCAAAACCCTTTGCTACCAATCAATCTTTGAAATCTAACAATTCACTTGGAATTTATTTCGGATTTTCATGGCTCTAAGCCTTGTATTGAGTTGTGACTTAAACACTCTCATGTAAGTCATATGTTCATTACTTTCCAGAAGTAATCAACTTGAATCAAACAATTTCTTTGTAAGTTGCAAGCTCTTTACTTTCTAAAAGTAACACTAATTCATCATCTTCAACAAGTGATGACTTTAACCTCCTAGGTTTTGAAGAAACAACATCTTACACAAAACGTCTCATGTAGCCAAGAAAGACCAGTTTCTTGCGACATAACATTCTTTGTGGCTCTTGAATAATTTCTCCCACTCTGTCTTCTAGAAATAAACTTGTATTCTAGAAAGACAGCTTTACGAGCCACAATCCTGTTGTACTCGTGATTATTGTAAGGAAAAATGAGCATTTGTTTCTTGTGTAAACTTACAAACATGGTACCCTATCATTTCATATCTCATATGACTCATTTTAGATTTAGTGGAAAAATAATTTAGACAAATTGATAAAATCCCCAAGAGGATCAAGTAACCCAAAGTAACTTGATTGAAGTCCAAACCATATCGAATAGCGTTTGATTTCTTTATCCAACCACACATTGTCCCATAATGTGTGTTAAGAGAGATTAACTTGTGATACTATATCACATTTCATTTGGCTTATATCAAAGTCTTCACTTTGATAATCCCATCACGACTAAATAGTGATTCCTTGAACTCTTTGAACTTCTTCAAAGATTTCTCTATTTACCTTATTAAGTGAACACATTAGCGTCAACTTAAATCGTTGGTAAAAGAAAATGATTAACCTATTTTGGATCAATGATTTACAACCTCGATCTCCTTTTCAACCAAAAGGCACGAGACATCTTGCTTTGAATACAAGATACGCTTATACCATAAGATCTAATGGTTTCAAGAGTACTTGATAACTCTTTGCGTTCATCATTCCAGAATCTAAGGTTCAATCTTGGGTTACCAATTTGAGTATTGCATCATCTACATCATATATCATTCTAGTTTGGTTTAGAATATAATCACCTTGATAATGGGCTAGCCATACATCAAATCATGGTGTATAGGGTCACAAAAGTGAAACCTCTTTTGTATCTTAACAAGTTTATATTCTTATTTAGAGTTTGTGCACTTAATAGTCACAATTAAGTACTACTCTAAACCCAAAAATAGATTGAGTACACAATGACTCTATCTCTCAACATCATTATTGCTAGTCGTCATATTCTAATCATCCTATGTATCAAATACAATGATGAAAACCACCAACGGTTTCTAATATTGACGAAGTAGTATTAGCAAAATTTATGTCAATCGAATAAACATTTAAAGAAGAAGGTCCCATTAGATGTCCCACAACTAACTTGTTGATTCTTCAATAATTTGGGGTAGTTTCCTTTCTAGCGTCCAATAATTAAGACAATGGAAACTTTATCGGTCGGGATTAATAGGTTTAGTATCGTTATTCTCAATAACTTTACTTTTAACATTACCTTGTATCAATTCCATTCTAATTTTACTTCTTTGAACTTCGTCCTTTTCTTAACGGTTTAAGAGAATGCTCCCACTCATTTCAATGAGTCTTTGCTTAGAGAAGCAAAATTGAATTTCATGAAGACTACTCTTCAATTCATTTGTTTAGTCTTAAAACTTTCATTGAAGTGGTTGCGGTATTTTGGTCAATTTTGATTTCAAACAAATCTAGTTACCAAAATGATGTAACGTTTCAAAGTACTTCACTCAATTAAGCATATGAGAAACAATTCATTGTAAGTAGATATGTTAGTCAAGAATCAAAAACCCTTTTGATCACGAATAACTTTTATCTATACTCTTTACAAGAGATCCTTACAATGGATAATACGAGGTTTTTAGAAGAAAAATTCAAATTTTGTCTTTAGTTACGATGTTTTAATGGAGATTTGAATCAAAAATCGAAATGATATCGTATATAAATTGTGGTAAAGAAATAGAACAATATGATAACGGAATAGTGGAAAACTTAACATTTATCGTTTTATTAATAATACTAGTAAATAGCAAGTAAAACATTTACATAGTGACCTCTACCCAACTATGATAAATGATTCCAAGATCTAAATTCATATTAACTTGGGGCACGGTGTGCCGAAATACCCTTTATTAATATAATTCGGTGGATTAACTCTTTAATCGATTTTACTTTTAGAACTCTTGGTCGATAAAATTAAATTAATATTTATCTCTAGCCCGAAACACATCCGAAAATCGTCGTGAATACTTTCGTTGAGTTCAATCCAAATTTCGAATAAATGTGTCCATGATCTAAATTCATATTAACTTAGGGCACGGTGTGCCGAAATACCCTTTATTAACATAAATTCGGTGGATAGACATTTATCACCCACTTCCCCTACGTAACAAGGTTTGTACCCTGGTAGGGCCGAGTGCACTCCCTCATGAAATAGGTTTTCATGGTTTCTACTTTTTGGTAAGGCTAAGTCTCAATTGTTTATTTTAGCGAGAGGTCATGTCAATTGACACGGTCGATAAACTCGATTAAAATGCATGTTTAGTTATGGCGATTTAGCGATGCATGTAACATATAAATAAAATGCAAAGCATAAATAAAAAATCCTAGTATGGCCTTCCTAGAATAGTAAATCTAATAAACTATTACAAAATCGGAAACCAACTCCTTTGGTCCCTTGAACTTCGGTCTTGGCACGCATTTCAAGGCAACACTTCTTTGATGAATCGCCTTCTTGAGTGGCACCGTCTTCAAGGAACTCCGGAATAAATAAATTACAAAATGAATTACATAATTTCCTATTATACATTTGTAATTAAAATAAAAATTAATCTATTAAATTACAAAACGGTGATACGAGATAACAATAAATTACAACCGAATCGATATTCCCATACTTCGGGTAAATACCAATTAAAACTAAGGCCATACTAAGTAAAATTACATAATTCAAAAATTACATAAAATTTAAAATATGACACTCATAAATAAAATGCAGCATTATAATATGTATGAACATGCCAAATTTTATGCTAAATCGCCTTTAAGGAGCCAATATCGTATATCAATCGGTTTTTACGGATTTGCGTGATTTAACCTTTTAAAATCACAATAATTACATAAAACCATATTTATGTACAAGTTAATTACCCTAACCATCTTAGGACTTAAAATTAGTCTCCACTAACATTTGACAATAATTTAACTTGATTTCTTAATATTGTTCATAAATGGACCTAAAATATAAAATTATTCCATAAACTTCAAATTAAATCATAAAAATTTCAAATAAATTTGAAATTTGAAATTTGAAATTTAAACACATGAACATTCTGGAAAAATACCATGACACTCATAATGTTCAAAACATAGGTTAAAAATTTCGAAAATTTATCGAGAAAAACAATGTTGCGTGTTATTGGTTTTAACAATTATGATCCTAAAAATATGAGAAAAGCTATATTCATCAACTTTTCACTTTTAGATCTGAAATATATGATAAAATGCAACATGTGACGTTTTTCCTAAGTCATGAAGTATGTTTTAGCATTTTTACTAATTAAAATCACTATTTATGTGATTTTTCATCACAAATTCATAAATCGTGCATAAAGACTTCATTATAGCCAATTATTTTACACACATCTTGTACAATTATATGTGACAACATACTAAATTTCTATGACCAGATTCGAAATATAACTCATATTAACCTATTTAACCATTTAAATACGATTTTAACTTGAAAAATCCATATTTTGAGCAAAACAATTCATTTTATCATGAAACTTTACAGGACATCCGTAGATAATATATGTGAAAACATATCCAAAAATCACTGAAAAATTCGAAGTTTAGCTAATTTTCGTCCAAAAATGACATTTTTATCATAAAAATCACATTTTAATGCCAATATTATATAAAATGAACAATAAAATCCATAAATAAACCAAAATGTCCTAAAAATCACTTAGAACCAGAAACTTTTAACATGCAAGGTTATTTTAAGGTTTATCTTCTTAAATCCAAATTAATTAGTTTTGTATGTTAATCATATAACTCGGAAAAACTATAAACCGATTTGCATGCAAACAACCTAAGGCTCATGATACCGCTTGTTAGAAATATTAATCTCATTAATTTACATATTCATATATGAATTAATTTATTTAGTCATAAAATAAATTGTTGATCTTATGCATGCAAACTTAATTAAAGGAGATGAGGAAAAACGATTTCTCACCATCTAATTTTCGGCCATTTTGGGCACAAGTGAAGTCTCCTACCACACTTGTTCTTGAGCTATCCATATGATAGGATGATCCTCCAAAGACTTCAAGTATAGAAGTCACTCCTCTTGATTGCACCCAAGATTATCCCTTATCCCCACTAAATAATATTTGCTAGATATTTGTTTAGTAGTTTACCTTAAAATTGATTACTAATACTCATATATTACACTAATAAGATTAGTAATACCTTTGGAACAATTTATGTGATTTCTAAAAACTTGTTTTAGAGAGTTTGAGAGAACTAGAGAATATTTTGCATGTGAGAAATGTATGAATGAATGAACAACAAAAATGAGAACAAAAGTTCTCCTATTTTGAAGCATGCAACCGTGTGAGGCAACAAGAAGAGGCAAAAAAGGAATCTCCTATATGCTTTTTCTCTTATCAAAATGTAGGTAGTGTAAGGCTATGAGTAGGTTAGGCTTATTATTTAAATCTTATCACATAAAATAATATATGCACAACCCACTAATACCTCCTACATTTCGGTCCATTTATGTAAAATGGACTACCATTTTATTTTGTCAATTTGTCATTTGTCACACAATATGTCACATGTAGAATGCTACATGTTATTAATTAATTTTAATGCACATTTATCACATAAATATCATTTTATAAATTAATTAAATTACATTCAACAAATTGACTAGTGATACTTGATCACATAAATAAAATGGGTCATTTAATTATAATTCACAGCATCTTGTAATTATAATTAACCATTCATTATCATCTCTATTGTTTCACAAACAATAAACAATTTTAGTAATAAAATATTTCAATTACTAAAATAAATCTTATTTAATCCCATTATTATAAGATATCAATATTCTCTCTCTCAAATTGAATTGTTCAATTTTAAGGAATTGATTAACTTGTATCGTCATACAATTAATCAACTTTACAGATTAGGGCATCATCCTTTAGGTGTGACCTTAAGGGATCAACTGACCACCACCGTCCCACGATAGTAACGTCAAACTCTAGCAAGACAATCGTTACTGATTAATGTTGATCAGTTGACTATAAAATGAATCATCCCTTACTTATTCTTAAAAATGAGATTTAAACATGTGATCATTGATACGTGCATTTTGTATAGTCTTTTTAGCCTATTTCAGCACGTATTTCCATGCATTTTTATACTGTTTTTATAGTATTTTGCCCCGAATTGGCTACTTTGGTTCGTTTTGTCCATTTTGTAGAAATGAACGCGAAAGTAGTGGAATCGTCCCCTTTTTCGTCCTTTTTGCATGCATTTAGAGGAGACGGAATTTTTCCTGAGTGAGATACTGCGTTGGGAAGCGTGATGGCACGGTTTACGAGGCAGTCGGGCACGGACTTGAGCTAATTCGAAGACAAAGGACTCGATCGAGTTGTTTTACCACTCGATCGAGTGGTTCTTACGTCCCCAGTTGGTCGATCGAGTAGTTTTCTACTCGATCCAAAGTTGCTGAGAAGTTGAGTTACTCGATCGAGTAACTATTCTACTCGATCGAGTAGATTTTGCTGAGGTTTGCTCGATCGAGTGGTTTTATTCCACTCGATCGAGTGGTTACTGTTGTCATGGGCTTTAATTAGCCCGTGAGTTGTTTTATTTCGTAAAACTTATCTACTTTTATATTTAAGCACGCATTTACTAGGTTATTAGGCATCTAATCTTTACTTAGCTTTTGGAACTATCAAAACTTTACTGCGTTGCTTTTGCTTTCACTGTAACTTTACTTTGGGGTTTATATTGCTCGGATTCGATTGTTCTTTACGCCGGATTCGCACGATTGTAATCCTTTTCTCTTCTCTTAATAATAATTAATCGTTGTTTGCTTTAATCATTTGTTTACTCCGTTTAATCCTTTGCCCTAATTTACCCTTTATGCGATTTAATTATAGTTTTAATATGTTGAATGCTGGTAATTTATCTGCTGTTAGCTTCGATAGTTTAAATAGCGATATGAGTAGCTAAACCTCTTGCATGTTGGGATTAGGGGATCTGCGGTAGGAATATGATGATGTAGTAAATGAAACAGATGAATTAATTGTGAGATTCTGTCACCATAGCAATTTAATTGTATTTATCGACTTAGTTGAGTGCACGCTTCCGAGTTACTTCTTTAATCTGGCTAAAATTAATCCTAGATCGAAAGATTGGACTAAATAGGCCTGCTATGAACAGTAGACTACCCTGACGAGAATGAAAGTTAAGTTAGTGGTATTTTAGGATAGAAAGTGGACCGAAAGGACCTTTCCGTATCCGTCTTGCATTAATTCGTCTGAGTCATTTACAGCTGAGTCACTGGACTACCGTAGTGAACCGAAATCCTAACATGTCCCTCTCTATCTGATAGTTTAATCCTTTTTCTTTGCTTTTATTGCTCTTGTCTCTACTTCTCTTTCTTTAAACTTTGTAGTTTAGAAATCAATTAAAACAACCCCTCCCCCCCCCCCCCCATTTGTGACCAAATAGACGGACTTCTACAGATATCTTGCCTCCCTGAGGAGATCGACCTGACTTCCCTAGCTATATAGTTAGTTTAGTTAGTTTATTTTTGATAGGTACACGACAGACGTATCCAATTTTGGCGCCGTTGCCGGGGAGGCAATTGCCCTATATGTTTTTGTTTCGTTTATTTTTACCCGTCTCAGGGAATTTTTATTCCTTGAGGCAGTTCTTATTTATTTTTTTTCAGTGTTGTTTATGCCCAGGTCAGACAGGTTTGAATTAGTTTCAGCTGATTCAGAACCAGAGAGATTATTCAGGCATAGACTCCGTCTGCAGAGAAAATCACGAAAGGAAGATTTGAGTACTTTCGAGCCAGAGCTACATCACTCTCTTTTCGAAGAAGACAGCCCGATTTCTGCATTAAAGATGCCAAAACTTTCTAGTCATTCAGTGCCTAAAGCAACCTCGATTCCAAAGGGTTTCAATCTCCAGACTGAGGATGGGAATACATTCGACATCCGTCCTTCCTATATCAATCTGGTGGAGAGAAATCTTTATAGAGGTGTGGCAGGTGAAGACCCGAGGAAGCACATGCAGGTCTTTGCAGACTATTGTTCTACTATCCCCGCCACTAAGAGGGTAACTCAAGACAAGATTAAGGAGGTTCTATTTCCTTTCTCTTTGACTGACTCAGCCAGGGAGTGGCTGACTGACTTGGACCGCACAGCTGCAGGGGTTACAGATTGGGAGTCTCTTGCTCTTGCCTTTTACAAGAGATATTTCCCTCCACAACGCACCAATCTGCTGAGGGCCAAGATTACCAATTTCAGACAGGCTCCCGATGAGACTTTATGCGAGGCGTGGTCACGATTCAAGAAGTTGGTGAGGTTTATTCCTCACCACGGTTTTGACCCATGGTTTATAGCTAATCAGTTCTACAATGGGCTGTATGACGACCACAGAGCCATACTTGACGCGTCATCTAGTGGGAGATTCCAGGAAAACACCGATGATGATAAATGATGGGCCGTTATTGAAGAGATGGCGAATCACAGTGCTGAGTATGGAAACCCGAGGGATAGCATAAGAATATTTCATGCAGTCGATAAGCAGGTTGTGGCTCAGCTGGAAGCCATGAATGCTAGATTTGACAAGTTGGAGTTACAAGCTGCTGGGGAGCCTCAGACGGTCCATGTTCTTACTAGAGGAGAGACCGTCACATGTGAGAGATGTGGGAGTAATGATGGCCACACTGCTATTGGCTGTCTTGTGGAGAAGGAACAAGTCCTTGCCTTTCAACAATATAGGCAAGGAAGGGGTTCCTATTACAACAATCAAGGGGCAGTCTGATGCGTGTCTTTTATATGATGTTTTACATCCCATTTTACACGCATTTCAGAGCTCATTCATGTAGTTTATGCTGCATTTCTCCCTATTTCCGTCTACTTCCGTGTTTTGTACATTATTGCAGAAATGTGAAGAATCCAGCGGAAATCGAGCTAAATCCGTCCCCGAGTATCCTGCATTGCATGTGACGAGAAGTATTTGCTTAAGGAACGAGCTTGGTGCGCATCTCAAGACCCAAAAGACAAATCCACGAGTTTATAAGAGGCAAGTAGCAGCTCATCCAGTCGATCGACCAACCTACGGGATCCAGAAGCTACTGTTTACTGAAGACCAGTCGATCGACCATTCCCTTCAGTCGATCGACCCAATTCCTATTCCAGACGAGAATTAAAAGACCGAGGAACTTGAAGCCCATTGAGTTTAGGTTTTGGAATAATTGTTACGTAAACTTTCTATATAACGTAACTGAGAATACCTAGTTTATTATTCAGTTTCATTCAGTTTTTACCTGAGTTTTATTATCAGTTTTACATTAAGTTTTACATACGGTTTTAGGAAGAATTAGGGTTTGGAATATTGTAAGCATTGGAATTTTCGCTCTTGTTCTTAATCATTCTTCTGCTATTCTCGGTATTCTTCTGCCCTATTTTAATTCATCTATTTCGTTATTAGATTAGAATTGCTAGGTAGATTCCCGAAACCATCTTTATTGTTGCATGTTAATTGTTTGCCTTATCGCTTTAATTATAAATTCAATTCTTTTACGCCCTAGTGTTATTGTTATTATCACTTTCAGCATGAGTAGCTAAATAGTTTGTGCTAGGATGTAGGCGAATTGTAGCATAGGCGGCATTAGATTATACACGGCCTGAACCCGCGTGTTGGTCGATCGACCACCTTACCCGGTCGATCGACTAACCTCGTGAGCTATCTTATTTATGACTGACCCAATAGATCTTATTTATGACTGACCCAATAGATCGAAAGATAGGGAAGGTTGTTAGTCCATCAATTGAATCGACTAAACTGTGCTAAGATCGAAAGATAGGTATAGTTTAGACCATTAGTCACTTTTCAGAACGAAAGTTAGTATTAGTGATATTAGGGACCTATAGCGAGATCGAAAGATGCTATTTGTTAAGAGTGGACCGAGAGGACCTCTTTATTTCCCGCCTCACCTGTGTTTGATTCAGACCGACTTAGTTTGCTGCCGCCGAAGCTATAATGAACCGACCATCCTAGTACCCCCTACTTTATCTGTTAAATCTATCTTTTTAGTTTATTGTCTTTATTCACTCTTAGTATAGACCAATTCAAATCAACCCCCACAATTGTTACCTTAGACTTTTATTAGACAGCTAGAAATTACGTCTGCCTCCTTGTGGTTCGACCCTGTTACCACTAGCCTAGGTTAGTCTTAATAGGAAATATAAATTTTATCTTTGGTACTCACAACGACGGGTATCAAATTTTGACGCCGTTGCCGGGGAGGCAATAGTTCTAATTTTTAGCTGTTCTATTTTAGTCTTTCCTTAGTTTAAGGGACATCTGTTCCTTAAACTTTTCTTACATTCTATTTGTAGTTTCTTCTTATGCGCAGGTGTGGTCCACTACTACCATTCGATCCTGAGATTGAAAGATCCTTGCACGTAAAGAGGAGATTATTTCAAGAGCAACAGTTAGAGGAAGAGCCTAGTTCTCGTTCTAGCTTTTACGAGAACGAGCTGTTCGAGGAAAATCCACCGTCTTCTCCTATTTCAAATTCATCAGTTGAAACCGTTACTTCCCCAGACTTTCCCGAAATGGCTGAGGAAGCGAGTATTGCTAGTCATTCTGAGCCGACAGCTGCAAATTTATATAAGGGGTTCGAATTACCGGGAGATGCCAGGAAGTTCGAACCAAAGCCTTCATACATTAGCATGGTTGAGAAGAGCCAGTTCGGGGGAGCTGCA
Source organism: Silene latifolia (assembly GCF_048544455.1). Lineage (NCBI taxonomy): Eukaryota > Viridiplantae > Streptophyta > Magnoliopsida > Caryophyllales > Caryophyllaceae > Silene > Silene latifolia. The sequence goes on from NC_133526.1 coordinate 164,389,296, forward strand.
AATGAAGATGCAGCTAAGCATATGGAGACCTTTATTGACTACTGCTGTTCCATACCCCCACCAGCCGGCGTGACCCAAGACCAGATCAAGGAGACCATGTTCATCTTCTCCCTTCGTGATGCTGCAAGGGAGTGGTATAGAGATTTGGACCGAACCGTTCAGGGGATCACCGATTGGAATTCATTGGCATTGGCATTCTACAAGAAGTACTTTTCTGCTTCAAGGACGATTGCTATTAGAGCTCAAATCACGGGCTTTAAGCAAGGGCCAGATGAGAACTTCCACGAGGCATGGGTCCGATTCAAGAAGCTGGTGCGAACCATACCGCACCATGGGTTCCAAAAGTGGAGCTTGTGCAATCATTTCTATAATGGGTTGTACGACGATCAGAGGGTCATTTTGGATGCTGCAGCCAATGGTCGATTTGCTGAGAATTTGGGAGCAGCCAAGGGGTGGAAGATCATTGACGATCTAGCTACCCACAAGGCCGAGTATGGGAATTCCAGAGGGAACCAGAGGAGAGCTGCTGAATCTTCCTCTGTTGCTGCGCTTGAGGCTCTCACTGCGAGATTTGACAAGTATGAACTAGGAGGAGCTTCAAAAGGAGGGATGTACCATGTCAATGCTGTAACAGACGGTCCTTTCGTCTGCGAAAGGTGTGGAGTTGAGGGACACGTTTCGAAGAACTGCCCTAGTCCCTTTGAGTCTTGTGCTGCCTTTCAACACTATAGGCAGACCAACACCTACTATGAGCCGAATACCCATCCAAACTTGAGTTGGAGGAGCCAAAATGTCCTGAACCCAACTCAAGCTCCGCCGCAGCAGCAACCCTATGTGCCCCCTCATCAAAAGCTGCAACAATATCAGAAACCTCCCTATGTGCCGCAGCAACAACAATCGCAGAATTCTGAATTTTCCGAGCTTAAGAACTTGTTGCTAAAGGAGTCCCAGGCAAGAGAGGCCGGGATGAAGCTACTGGAGAGCCAAATTGCTCAATTGGCTAGCAAAAGCAACACTCGAGCTCCCGGACACTTGCCGACCCAAACTGACCAAAAGGAGACCTTAAATGCCATCACTTTGAGGAGCGGGTCCACCCTTGATGGTCCTGCCATGGTCGAGGACGCTGTTGAAAACGATGAGCCGGAAACAAGTCAAAAGAAAGCTTCAACAAATAAATCAAAGAAACAGGCGTCTACCAGGTATATCAGTCGATCGATGATGTACCGGTCGATCGACGATACACGGGTTACGAGGAGCTTCGAATCAGTACATCTCGATCGATCGGCGAGGACAGTGGTCGATCGACTTAAATCGCTGCTGATGCTGAGGAATTTCATCCTTTAATGCCAAGTAATCTGCGAGACCACTTGTTCCGGGTTCGACGATCCAAGACTTTAGGACAAGACCCGAGTGCTGATGGGTCAGTCCCGGCTCCGAAGTTCGATCCAATGACGGTTAATGGTTCTCATTTGAGACGGTCTGAGGAAGGGTCAAGCTTCAACAAGGAAAAGGTTGTGGACTTTCAGCCTAAGTCCACGGATGCCGGCGCGCGCGAATTGGAGGAGAGGGCTAAGGTACTTCTTACAGCCCCATATCCGGAGAGACTCGTGCCAACGAAGGAACAGGTATCTTTCAGCAAATTTGAAAGAGTTATTCGTAGTCTGAATGTACAAGTCCCCTTCCTTGAGTTAGTAAACCAAGTACCCGCTTATACTAAATTTATGAAACAACTTTTGTCTAAGAAGCGGTCACTTGAAACAGTGCACACTGTCGCACTTACTAAGGAGTCTTGCTCTTATCTGTCTCACACCGCGCCCCTTAAGTTAGAGGACCCGGGCAGTTTTTCTGTTCCTTGCAACATAGGTACCTTTTCAATCGAAAAGGCATTATGTGATTTAGGGGCTAGTATAAGTGTCATGCCCCTGAGTCTAGCTAGGAAGCTTAAGTTAACCCGGTTTGCTATCACAGACATGACAGTTCAGATGGCTGACCGATCTGCGGTCGAGCCTATAGGAGTCCTAGAGGACATACCCGTCCAAATAGGGAAGTTTTTCTTCCCTGTTGACTTTGTTGTCCTTGACATGCCTGAGGATGCCCATATACCGATCATCCTAGGTAGGCCGTTTCTGCACACTGCTGGTGCAGTTATTGACGTAGGCTCTGGAACTTTGACCTTCAAAGTTGGGAAACATTCTATCATTGTTGCCCAACCTGCTAAAAAGAAGGACCCCATGTGGCCTGTCACCTGTAACACGGTTTCTGAAAAGAAATCGTACTTTGTGCTCCCTGAATTACCTGTCTCTATTACTACTCCTGTGCTAACCCCTCCGCCCCAGATTGGGAGCAATAAGGAGGAAAAACTTGTTGTTTCAGACATTGCAGGAGCTGGTTTGGGGAAGGAAGAGCTGCAGGTCACTCTAGCTGCGACAAAGCCTATTATTTCAAGAGGAGGTCTTGGTTTCCTTAGCTATGCCACCGACGAGGAAGTTGATGACGAGCCAGTCAAAGCCAGAGAGTCTGATTTGGACTCGGACGAGCCGGCAGAGGTCATTGATTGGGGAGATGATGAGACTATTGATCCGTTGAGCCATACGGACGTGGAAGCTGAGAAGGGTGGAGCTGATAAAATAAGCACCATTGAGGCTACCTCTAGTAGCCAGAAGCCGACGAAGTGGGCCATACCGTGGTCCTTCTTGATCAACTATTAGTTGATCGAGCTCGTTATAAACTTCATTTTATTTGCTTTTGTTAAAGACAATTTTTATTGCTTTTGTGTGCGCGAAAAGTTCGCATTTTATTTCGCTTGCTTAGGATTTTTATGCACTTTAGACTTTATTCTGGGTTTTGCGCAATTTTGGGCGCGTATTATTGTGCACTTGCAGGTATTTAGAGCTTGTTAGCTCAAATCATTGAGCAATTACGAAGAAATATGAGGTTGCGGCGATGTTTTGATCGATCGATGGTTCCGGTGGTCGATCGATCGATCTGCATGGTTCCAGCGACACTATTCATGTTTACAGTCGATCGATCAGGTTAAGTGGTCGATCGACCATTGCTGCTTCTTACTTATTCACCACCTCTCTTTCTTGTGTTTGGTCGATATGCGGACTTAAGGGAGTTTTCTACTCCGCTTCCTTTTCCGTCCAATTATTTATTTCTTCTGATTTTCTCATTTGTGCACATATTTACCGCTTCAAAATTGTTTTCTCAGTCTTATGCGTGGTAATTTCTGTCTTTCAGGTACTTATTAGTAGCACTGCTGGCTACTGAAACCTCCTAGCTCACGCTGGTTTGGGGAGGTTTCCTTTGCTGCGCTTAAAGTCTTGTGAGTTCCTGATTTCTTTCCTTCATGTCTTATTTTATTTCTTTTCTCGCAAATTCCCATTTCTCTTTTCTTCATTACATGATTTTGCACAATGGGGACATTGTGCGATTTGGTTTGGGGAAGGGTTTTGCGTCGCATTTCATTTGCTTGCATTCACGTTTACAATTTTGTTTTGCATTGTTTATTTTCATTGTTTATTTTCATTTCTCATATAACACAAAATTCAAAAAAAAAAAAAATTTCAAAAATTTCAAAAATTTCTATAAAATGCATGTTTATTTTAGCATATAGGTCGAGTCGGAACGGTAGTATTTCAAGGATGATATTGCATTTTGCACCTGTTTTGCCTGAGCCTTGCCAATTAACATGTTATTAGTAGAATCACATATGCATATCTACGAGTTTTCGTTAACTTATTTGTTGGACTTGAAACTTGACTTAGATTTTTGGCAAACTACATCATATATCTGAGATTTAGAGCCTATAACTGGTGTCATCTATGACCGGTTTATTTAGGAATGTGAGTAGTACTCCTTATGAGACATGTTTCCTTAATTTGCATGAATATGAACTTGATCTGCTTAATACCTGTATGCATTCGGTTTGTGGTTTGTTGACACATGTGGTAGAGGTTTCCTTTTTCTTATTTTGCCCAATACCTCCACACTGCCAAAAATATCCTTTTTGTCCCATTACTACATCCTACATTTAGCCTGTCCTCTGTTAAGCTAGTAGTCTGTGTTCTTGGGATTGTTACTCGTTTTTGGTGGTATATGCTCTTTTGAGATGTTGTTGGGAAATGAAAAGAAGGAAAGAAAGAAAGAGAAGAAAAGAAGGAAAGAAAGAAAGAGAAGAAAAGAAGGAGAGAAAGAAAGAGAAGAAAAAAAAAAGGGATGAAAAATGATTCGAAAAAAGAGAAAAAGAGGTTCTGTACAGTTCAAAGCAGTCGATCGACTGCCATTTATAGGCGATCGACTGGAGTTCGAAAGAAAGAAGAAGAAAAATCAATTCGCATAATTTAATCCCTATCTTTTGGCGATTTTTGCTCCCATGTTTCATTCATATCCTATGGGGAGTTTATTGATTTATTAGTTTGGAGATTTGTGAGTTTTGTGCTTGCTATAGCACCGTTTCGATTGGTTATGAGTAAGAAGTTGGATATTGTCACATGGTTCTGTTACGGTACTAGCTTGATCACCTGTACCTCCACTTTTCCATAATGTTTTGCCCCTTCTTACCCATACCTCACATATCCCATTTTTACCTCGGTATGTGTCATGGTCATCTGTTTGGTTGGAATGCATATGTACGGTTATAGAGATCATTTTCATACTTTATTGCTGGCATGTCTTCATAGGTCGCAGTTAGGTGAGAGTCACTACAAAATGAATTCTTTCTATCCTCTTATATATTCACCTGTACTTATTGAGTGATTTGAGCGACCCGTAAGAGTCCGATTTGATAAGTCTCTATGGTTGACGGTTCAGCATATTTCTAACGACTCCATAACTCGTTTGCATGATTCATACGCTAATTGATTGTTGGTTATGCATTAAATTGGTTTAGGCTTTACAGTTGTCAATTCGCTCTGAGATTGAACTCGTTCCATTAGGTCATTAGATCGAGTCTAGTTCTTGCTTGGGGACAAGCAAGGGTTTGATTTGGGGAATTTTGATGCGTGTCTTTTATATGATGTTTTACATCCCATTTTACACGCATTTCAGAGCTCATTCATGTAGTTTATGCTGCATTTCTCCCTATTTCCGTCTACTTCCGTGTTTTGTACATTATTGCAGAAATGTGAAGAATCCAGCGGAAATCGAGCTAAATCCGTCCCCGAGTATCCTGCATTGCATGTGACGAGAAGTATTTGCTTAAGGAACGAGCTTGGTGCGCATCTCAAGACCCAAAAGACAAATCCACGAGTTTATAAGAGGCAAGTAGCAGCTCATCCAGTCGATCGACCACCTCCCTTAGTCGATCGACCAACCTATGGGATCCAGAAGCTACTGTTTACTGAAGACCAGTCGATCGACCATTCCCTTCAGTCGATCGACCCAATTGCTATTCCAGACGAGAATTAAAAGACCGAGGAACTTGAAGCCCATTGAGTTTAGGTTTTGGAATAATTGTTACGTAAACTTTCTATATAACGTAACTGAGAATACCTAGTTTATTATTCAGTTCATTCAGTTTTTACCTGAGTTTTATTATCAGTTTTACATTAAGTTTTACATACGGTTTTAGGAAGAATTAGGGTTTGGAATATTGTAAGCATTGGAATTTTCGCTCTTGTTCTTAATCATTCTTCTGCTATTCTCGGTATTCTTCTGCCCTATTTCAATTCATCTATTTCGTTATTAGATTAGAATTGCTAGGTAGATTCCCGAAACCATCTTTATTGTTGCATGTTAATTGTTTGCCTTATCGCTTTAATTATGAATTCAATTCTTTTACACCCTAGTGTTATTGTTATTATCACTTTCAGCATGAGTAGCTAAATAGTTTGTGCTAGGATGTAGGCGAATTGTAGCATAGGCGGCATTAGATTATACACGGCCTGAACCCGCGTGTTGGTCGATCGACCACCTTACCCGTTCGATCGACTGACCTCGTGAGCTTTATTTCGTTTTAATTGATTTTAATTGTTGTATTTAACGAATCGAATGCATGCGACCAGTTAGATATCTTATTTATGATTGACCCAATAGATCGAAAGATAGGGAAGGTTGTTAGTCCATCAATTGAATCGACTAAACTGTGCTAAGATCGAAAGATAGGTATAGTTTAGATCATTAGTCACTTTTCAGAACGAAAGTTAGTATTAGTGATATTAGGGACCTATAGCGAGATCGAAAGATGCTATTTTTTAAGAGTGGACCGAGAGGACCTCTTTATTTCCCGCCTCACCTGTGTTTGATTCAGACCGACTTAGTTTGCTGCCGCCGAAGCTATAATGAACCGACCATCCTAGTACCCCCTTCTTTATCTGTTAAATCTATCTTTTTAGTTTATTGTCTTTATTCACTCTTAGTATAGACCAATTCAAATCAACCCCCACAATTGTTACCTTAGACTTTTATTAGACAGCTAGAAATTACGTCTGCCTCCTTGTGGTTCGACCCTGTTACCACTAGCCTAGGTTAGTCTTAATAGGAAATATAAATTTTATCTTTGGTACTCACAACGACGGGTATCACAGTCCATCCCAATTTGAGGTGGACTAGTCAAAATGTGCTCAATCCTACCCCTCCTCCGCACCAGCAGCAGCCGTATGTTCCTCCACATAAGAATCAACAAGGCTTTCAGAAGCCTCCTTCCTTCACTCCTCCTAATCACGGTGCATCATCTTCCGGCGGGGTGAGTGAAATTGGTGAGCTAAAGTCCATGTTTCAGTCCTTTACAAAGCAGTGGCAGCTGAGTGATCAACAGAAAGATGCGTCCATTAAGGCACTTGAAACTCAAGTTGCCCAACTAGCCACGAATCAATACACAAGAAAGCAGGGTCAATTACCGTCTCAAAATGAGAAGAATCCACACGAGACGGTAAATTTAATCAATTTGAGAAGCGGTCGTTCATCTGAGGGACCGGAAGTGTTGAAATCAGACCCGAGGAAGGCTATAACTGATGGTGAACAGTGTTCTGGCGAAGAAAATGAGCTGACGGCTAAGAAAGTGCTCGATCGACTGGTTTCTGGAGGTCGATCGAGCAGTTTTGATGATCAAGGTACTCGATCATATGGTTGCTTTACTCGATCGAGTTAACAGGAAAGGCAGACTGTTCGATCGAGTGATAATTCCACTCGATCGAGTGATATTATTGAAGAAACCACTCGATCAAATGAGCAATTTGGTCGATCGAGTAGTTTTGATGACGGGAAGCTTGTTCGAGAGCCTGCTAGTGCTCGATTAAGCGAGAAATCACCATAAAGACCTCGTTCGAGAGGTAAGAAGCGTCCAAAGGATACAGAGCTTGCTCCGGGTGATACATTGGAAGAGAGAAACAAGGGACTCGAGATACCCATCACGGTTCCCTTCCCGAGGCGTCTGTAGAGTACTAAAGCTAATCAACAATTCGGCAAATTTGTCGAACTCCTGAGAAGTTTAGAAGTCACTGTGCCATTCACCGAGTTGCTGACAAAGGTACCCTCTTACCTTAAATTTATGAAAGAAATTTTATCGCGTAAGAGGAATATTAGTGATAATGAGACAGTAGCTTTGACTGAGGTGGGGTCATCCCTATTTCAAAATAAGTTACCTCCCAAACAGTCAGATCCGGGTAGTTTTTCAATTCCATGTCATATCGGTACCCATTTGATTGATAACGCGCTATGCGATTTAGGCGCTAGCGTGAGTGTCTTACCGTTGTCTCTGGCTAAGAGACTCGGTTTGACAAAGCTGAGTTGCACCAACATGACTGTCCAGGTGGCCGACCGTAGTATATCGCGGCGACTAGGTATAATAGAAGACATACCTGTTCAGATCGGGAGGTTCTTTATTCCCGTTGATTTCGTTGTCTTAGACATCCCCGAAGATGCACATACCCCTATTATTTTAGGGAGACCATTTTTATCTACTGCCCGTGCAGTAATAGACGTCGGGGGTAAGACTTTGACCTTTCAGGTAGGGGACGAGGAGCTGATATTCCATCAGTCTAAGTTCCGGAGGGCTCCCATGCAAGCTCAGCCTTGCAATGCCCTCTCTTCTATTGATCCTATTATTGACACTCCAGATGAAAATTTGGAGTATTGTGCTGCTATTGTTACTCCTCCGCCTCAGATTGAGAGCAAAAAGGAGGAAAGTTCGTCTGTTTTCCTTGCTGCAGGTACAGATGAAAGCAATGAAGGAGCTGTCAAGGGACATGGTGCAATTAATGTCAATCAAATTGGAAGTGAGGATGCTAAAGACGGTGATAGAGGAGCAAGGATGAGGAAAGTTCGTGCATATGTGGATGTGAACTATTCCCCTCCTACTGTTTTAAATGATTCAAATTCAAGCTCATGGAAGTTGAAGAGGACGATTAATGTTGCTGAGATGACGTCCTCCAGTCAGGAGCCCTCCAAGGGGCTACTGAATTGCATTGGGAATTTAGCGGGGAAATGCCCCGTGTAACACCTTGTAAAAACAATTTTTAAAATTTCCGTTGAATTTCTTTTATTGCTTTTAATTAGGACAATTAGATTTTAGACAATTTTTAGCGTAGATTTAAGACTATAGACTGTTCTTATGCGTATTTGGTATTTTGGGAAATTTTTGCACGTGTTCTTATGCAGGTTTGGGGAATTTTTACGCATTTCAAAGGAATAAAAGACGAAATTAGAGAGCTTACGCGAAAAAAGAGCTCGATCGAGTACTTTTTGTACTCGATCGAGTGAAAAGTGGACGATCGAGTGGTTCCTGTTCATTCGATCGAGTAAAGCATATAAGGGGAGTACTCGACCGAGTAGAATTCTACTCGATCGAGTAGATGGAGCATCAAAGTGCTCGATCGAGTAGTTTAAAACCACTCGATCGAGTAAATGGGGAAGGACACAGGGAGTTTTCTCCTTTAACTCTTTCTTTTTTGTTTCCTAATTTCATTTATCCCCTAATTTTCGTTCCTCTTCCCTAATTGCGATCCAAAAATCCCCCAAATCCCCATTTTTCTTGCTCTAATACCAAATCCGCCACCTAAAATTTGTTGCTTGCTAATTAATCTTCCAAAGCCCTCTTTTTTCCCTTTGATTTGCGCTCGTTTTCACGGTTTTAAAGCGGTTTTTAGATCGAAAAATCGCCTCTTTTGCTTGTTTAATTGAAGATTAATTGCAATTTGTAGGATTTATATCATCAAGTAGGTGATTTCTTCACCTCATTGCATTTCAATTTAATTATTTTTGCATTTTTATGAGGTGATTCGAAATTAGGGTTTCGAAATTGTTGAATTTGTCGAATTTTTCGACTTTAATTGTCTTTGTTGCCCTTACTTGTCTTGCTTGATGATCATCCCCACTTCCTCACTGCTTAGCATGCTTCAATTCGAATTTTACGCAAAATTTGCAATATGGGTTCAGGACAGTCGAAATTTTCGGCTGTCATCTTGGTTCTTGATGCTGTCATTTGCCTAGTTAACTTCATTGTGCTTAATTGCTGCTGTTGTTGACTGCCATCACATCCCTATCACCGTTTGCATGCTTTAATTCGAATCTTTCGAGGAATGTTGGGAATTTTTGGGCTGAAGTCGATTTTTTTCGACTGTTTGGGGACTGTAATGCTGTCACATGCCGGTTTCTTGCTGTTTTAGCCACTGTTAGCCGCTGTTTTCTTATCATACCCCCTGCCCTATGTTTACAGGATGGAGTCTAGCTCACTACCTTCCACCAGCTCGTCTTCTAGCCCATCCCTGTCTGAGACGGTGGCCCCTGCTGTTGCCACCGTCTCCACTTTAGTTAGTACCGCAGCACCCGTGTTCTTGGTTTCAGCTGCAGGTACAGTTTTTACCCCAGCTAGCTCTGCTGCTAGCTCAGTTTCGGCTGCCACTTCCTCTACGGCCACCACCACTGCTAGTCTTTCTTCGTCAGTGGTGGCCACATCAGCCACTACTTCTACTCCAGCCGCCGTTTTCACACCTGTGGTGGACTCGCCTTCAGCTGCTGCTGCCTTTAGAGCAGCCTTGGTTCCTCACACCGTCACTGCACGGGCTTCTGCTTTGAGTTCCAGAGGCCGGGGCCGAGGTCGTGGGCGTTACCGTTCTACGTCAGCTTCCGCTACTTCCACTTCTGTTGCTCCTTCTACCTCAGCTGCTGCTCCTTCTACTTCTGGCACGGTCACAGTCCGAGGGGACACTTCCCTCGACTCTCACCCAGACTACCCGCAGGTAATTTTTGTTAACGCTTTAAATCGTAAGAAGTTCTATAACCTGCTAGGCTGCGAGTTTGTACCTTCCCGATTTTTAGAGAAATCGACACTTGAGAGACTCGGCATCTACAAGTCGGTTTGTGATTTACTACGGGGCACGGGAATGGCCGGACTCATCACTATGAGCGGCCGTACCTTTCTGGAGCTGAGCCTTGAGTTTCTCAGCTCCTTTACCTTCTCCTCAGGGGCACACGACGCTGACCCCACTAGTTCTTCAGTGTCTTTCCGGTTGTTTAACCGGACTTTTCAGATGACTTTAGAGGAGTTTGGTAGGAGACTTGGTCTCTCCTCTACGGGAGAGACTACACCAGCTAGGAGGGTCTTTCGTCAGCTGTGGCGGACCCTGGCCCAGACCACTTTTACAGAGCGAAAGCTCCAACAGGTCCACCTTCCCCCTGTCCGTTGTTTTCTTCGAATGATGGGGAGCACCATCTTCGGCCGAAAGGAGCCGAACAACATCACAAACACCGAGCTCTCCATCCTAGTCGGTTACCTGAACTTTGACTGTGAGGGTCCTTTTACCCTCAACATAGCTTACTTGACTGCCCAGTACTTTCAGGGCCAGGGGCTGAAGGAGACGGGATCTATTGCTTGCGGTGGCATAGCCACCATTCTTGCACGTGCCTTCTTCCCCGTTTGGCCTCGTGACTTGCAGTACCTCGAGGGAGAGAGGTATCTGAGTCTGGATGCCATGCTTTCTCAGCATTGGCTGACCCCAGACTACCAGACATGGAAGATAGACGGCTTCCTGTCTGTAGACTTACCCTGTGACACTCTCCCCCGTCTAGCCCCTTTGCCTACTGTCGCTAGGGGCGCCCGACTTCCACCACTGCCTGACCTTCACCTTTCACGCCGACCACCTCCCACTGCACCCGCCGCCAAGAAGCGGCGTAGAGTTGAGACTGGAGAGGGGTCCACACCTTCCGGGAGTACCCAGCCTTCCACGGCTACTCCCATCCCGACCCCTACTCCCACTACTACTACCACTCCTACTCCCACTCCCACTGACCAGACACAGGCTCCGCCGGTCCTACCGGCTACTTTCGTACCACCTCCACCCTTTGTGGCGTCCGCGGTCATGGACCGAGGGCGCCGTGACGGTTTGTGGCTTGAGATTGCAGAGCGACAGGCTCGTATGGAGAGGGACTTAGCTCTTACCTTACACCCTATGTACGAGTACCACTTGAGGCGACACCGTCCGATCCCAGAGGGTTGGCCACTCCCTTCCTTCTACAGGTACCCACCTGAGGGGTACCCGGAGTCTGCTGACGAGGAGGAGGAGGACGAGGACCCTGAGGTGGCAGTGGAGAGAGCTCGAGCTGAGGAGCGGAGGAGGAGAGAGGAGGAGGATGATTCAGAGTACACGGTGGTGGACGACGACGACGACGACGCTGATGGGTAGCTACTGGTCTACTCACTTCCCCAGTTTTCTGGCTGGTTTAGGGAAGTTCGCGTTTTGTATGTATCTCTTACTCTTTTATTTTTGTCTCCTTTTTATTTATTGTTTTTATTTTCTTATTGGTTGTATATTCCCGTTCCCCTGTATATATCTGCTGGTGTATGCTGGAGGACAACGAGGGCGTTGTCCGTTTTGGTTTGGGGAGGGTATTGCATCCTTTTGAGTCTGCATTTGCATTTGTTTTGCATTCACGTTTATTTTTCAGCTTTGCATTGTTTATTTATTTCATTAAAAATCATAAAATTCAAAAAAAAATTAATTAGAAAAATTTCAAAAAAATCCAAAAATTTCACGTTTATTTTTGCATATAGGTTGAGTCGGAACGGTAGATTTCCGTGATGATAATGCACTATAACTTGTCATCTTACTTGAGCCTTGCACTTTTATTGATAGTTATTAGCTTTGTCATATGCATGGTCTACGAGTTTCTGTACAAATATAGCTGACTGTTTAGACTTGACCTGATAAATTGGCAAACTACTTGATAAATTCTGAGTTTTAGAGCCATAACTGGTGACATTCATGACCAGTTCATTAGGCATTGAGAGTAGTACTCCTTGCATAGCATGTTCATCTTTTTTGCACTTTTATGACATTCAATTTCTTGTCAAATGCACATATTCGGGTTTATGGTTGGTGTCACATGCAAGGAGGTGCTTGCAAATTTCCCTCTCCTTATATTTTTCACCCATTTAGCTCCACATAAGCCAAAACTTGCCTTTTGACCCATCAACTACATCCCAAATTAAGCCTGCCTAGTCAAGCTAGTTTAGTATGTTCTTTTGTGGTATGATTTTCCGTCTGCAGTTTGGCCCGTATCTTTTGTATGGAGTTGGTGTAAATAGAGGAAGGAGAAAAGGAGAAAAGAAAAAAAAAAAGAGAATTGAAAAAGAAAAAAAATAAGAAGAAAAACGTGAAGGAAAGGAAAGAAAAAAAAATGAAAAAATGCTGATCACGTGGAAAAGATAGAAAAAAAAGAAGTTTGAAAAAAATTATTTGTTTCAGTTGTTTCATTTAGACGGTATTAAAAAAGGGAAGTTTGTGACCGTCTGACTCCTCCATTCTTATTCTATATTTTTGAGGAGATTGTGTTTGAGTTTAGTGAGCTGTGTGCCTAATGAAGGGCACTTGTATTCTATTTTTCAGTCAGTTGAGATTCGGATGGTTTATTATGGTCCTGTTAGGAACTAACTTGACGCTTTTACCTCCACATTACCATAACTTGGTTTGCCTTTTCTCACCTGAACCTCGCTATTCCCATATTATTTGTAAGCCCTCGGCTGTGACGGACATTATTGGTTGGAGTGTGTGCATTAGTACTTGAATTGTCTTTCATTTTTGTTGCATGCATGCTATGTAGGTCGCAGTTAGGTGAGTGACTGTCTTTTCTTCTCTCTTTTACATATAACATTCACCCTTTGCTTCATGAGAGAAGAGTGACCACGAGAGAGTCCGATTTTGTTGGTCTTGCAAGGTCGATAGGTTGGCTATATTTCTGAACAGCTTATAACTCGTTTGCGTATTGACTGCTTAGCTTTAACTGTTAGTTTTTGTGGCATTAAATTGGTTCAAGTAGATAAGTTAATCTAGCTCTGAGTTATCATTTCCGTTCCATTAGTTTCATTTTAGTTTACTCGAGGACGAGTAAAGGTTCGGTTTGGGGAGATTTGATACGTGCATTTTGTATAGTCTTTTTAGCCTATTTCAGCACGTATTTCCATGCATTTTTATAATGTTTTTATAGTATTTTGCCCCGAATTGGCTACTTTGGTTCGTTTTGTTCATTTTTTAGAAATAAACGCGAAAGTAGTGGAATCGTCCCCTTTTTCGTCCTTTTTGCATGCATTTAGAGGAGACGGGATTTTTCCTGAGTGAGATACTGCGTTGGGAAGCGTGATGGCACGGTTTACGAGGCAGTCGGGCACGGACTTGAGCTGATTCGAAGACAAAGAACTCGATCGAGTTGTTTTACCACTCAATCGAGTGGTTCTTACGTCCCCAGTTGGTCGATCGAGTAGTTTTCTACTCGATCCAAAGTTGCTGAGAAGTTGAGTTACTCGATCGAGTAACTATTCTACTCGATCGAGTAGATTTTGCTGAGGTTTGCTCGATCGAGTGGTTTTATTCCACTCGATCGAGTGGTTACTGTTGTCATGGGCTTTAATTAGCCTGTGAGTTGTTTTATTTCGTAAAACTTATCTACTTTTATATTTAAGAACGCATTTACTAGGTTATTAGGCATCTAATCTTTACTTAGCTTTTGGAACTATCAAAACTTTACTGCGTTGCTTTTGCTTTCACTGTAACTTTACTTTGGGGTTTATATTGCTCGGATTCGATTGTTCTTTACGCCGGATTCGCACGATTGTAATCCTTTTCTCTTCTCTTAATAATAATTAATCGTTGTTTGCTTTAATCATTTGTTTACTCCGTTTAATCCTTTGCCTTAATTTACCCTTTATGCGATTTAATTATAGTTTTAATATGTTGAATGCTGGTAATTTATCTGCTGTTAGCTTCGATAGTTTAAATAGCGATATGAGTAGCTAAACCTCTTGCATGTTGGGATTAGGGGATCTGCGGTAGGAATATGACGATGTAGTAAATGAAACAGATGAATTAATTGTGAGATTCTGTCACCATAGCAATTTAATTGTATTTATCGACTTAGTTGAGTGCACGCTTCTGAGTTACTTCTTTAATCTGGCTAAAATTAATCCTAGATCGAAAGATTGGACTAAATAGGCCTGCTATGAACAGTAGACTACCCTGACGAGAATGAAACTTAAGTTAGTGGTATTTTAGGATAGAAAGTGGACCGAAAGGACCTTTCCGTATCCGTCTTGCATTAATTCGTCTGAGTCATTTACAGCTGAGTCACTGGACTACCGTAGTGAACCGAAATCCTAACATGTCCCTCTCTATCTGATAGTTTAATCCTTTTTCTTTGCTTTTATTTCTCTTCTCTCTACTTCTCTTTCTTTAAACTTTGTAGTTTAGAAATAAATTCAAACACCCCCCCCCCCCCATTTGTGACCAAATAGACGGACTTCTACAGATATCTTGCCTCCCTGAGGAGATCGACCTGACTTCACTAGCTATATAGTTAGTTTAGTTAGTTTATTTTTGATAGGTACACGACAGAAGTATCAATCATCATGATCGACAATTGTGATCGCATTATTGTCGGAGGACACATATTCCAACAAATATAACTATCGTCTACTACCTCGGTTTGGTCGCTCTCAATGATGGAATCATTGACAAAGGAAGATATTACCTCTTCCGTGCTCGGAGCAATTACCGACTCAGTTGTCTTCTCGTCACCCTCCTCGGTGGATTCCGTCCCGTAAATCGCGGTCTAAAGTGCATCTAGCTCAGCTTTGAAAAGGGGAGACTTACCATAACCGTTGTCATCATCACAATTGTCATCTAAAATGAACCCAAGTGACAAATCATTGCTCGCCCTGGCCAAATCAGTCGATCGAGTAGAATTGTTACTCGATCGAGAGCTTTCCTCTTGATAATCACTCGATCGAGTACATGAATCAGCTCGATCGAGTACTTCCTCAAAGCAGCTATTCGATCGAGTGGAATTTTCTGTTCGATCGAACATTTCCTCAGTTATTTCACTCGATCGACCGTTATAATCCATTCGATCTAGTGAAAGTTGTTGTTCAGTGCATAAATCTTCGTGTGAAGCGTTATTATCTGATAGATCATCGCAATCCGAGTCATCCAAATCATCAGCAGCATTAGGCAACGCGGGTCCTTCATGGAAAAGACCACTCTCGGTACAGGTAACGCATACCTTCTCTGGTTGCCTAATGTTTGACTCAGCTGCTAACTGGGCTATTTCAGACCCAAGCTCATCAATTTGCGCGCAAGTATGTCTATCATGTTCTTGCAATTGGAGTGCAAGTGCCTTCACCAAAGATTTCAGCTCACCAATCTCTTCTTTCCGTTTATCAGGAGGAGGAGCTTGTTGTTGCAGTGGCCAGACAAACGGAGGCTTTTGATAGCCTCGTTGATAAGGTAGATGTGGCGGCGTAATTACAAAAGGTTGGCTAGCTTGTCTATGCTGCTTGAACGCATAGACCTCATCGTTTCCCGCTAAGCAAACAGCTGCATTGTGCCCAGGAGCACCACATCTCGTGCAGTAAATCACCTGCTGCGCCATAGGATGGAACATAGGTGGAGGATCAAAGGTACTCAAGCCTTTCCTTTGACGATCTTTTACCTAGAACTGTCTAGGTAGGACCTGCAGGACCTATCAAAACAGCACTAAAGAAAAAGATGAGAAGGGCCTCAAGGGAATAACCCCTTGAGGCTAAAGACAGACAAAATTAAACAAATAAATAAAGTAGTTGCCTCCCCGGCAACGGCGCCAAAATTTGATACCGTCGTCAAGTACCAAAAATAAATACATAGGTACTACTAACAGAAGTCAGTGGTAAGTAGGGTTGATCTCCACAGGGAGGCGGTCACGATCTACTTGTCAACTCGGTCTATCTAAGGTCATAATTGGGGGTTTTGAGTTGAATAAACTAAACTAAAGGAGTTTAAGGCAAGAGAAAAGGTTAAGAAAAATTAATAAGAGGGAGAGAAAACTAGGATTGTCGGGTCATCAATGAATGTCAGTTAATTGCAGCTAAGGTCACAGATCAGTCGATGTGCCAGTCTAAGGGGCAACGAATATCTCCTTCCGGTCTCAATTCGCCCTAAAATACTATTAGCTTAGCTTCCGCCCTCACTAAAGCATCTTATTGTTCACTGCGGGTCTCACCCCTTCCAACCTTCCGGTCTAGGTCAAGGCTTACCAAGGTTAAAAAGGCTAAGTGCATCAATTCAAATAGCTAGATACAATTAAAGCAGTGATTAACAACATAGACTTAACAACAACGACAATCTGTAAACCTAATTAGCAATTAACATTGGTTCATAGACTCCCCTAGATCCTAGCAGGGGAATTAGTGATGTGACCATAATTAGTGCATATTTAGCCCCCGAATTAGCCTTGTTCCCATGCTTTTTAGTGCATATTTGGGTCATTTATTGTCTTTGGTTCTTTGTTTTGCAAATTCTTTGAGATTTTGATCCCTTGGTAGGAAAGGAGTAAGAATCTTGCATTTTCATGGCAAAACGAGACTAAATTGATTGAATTCAATGACCAAGCATCAAGGAGAGACAAGATTAGAAGGCCTTTGTACATATTATAGTAGTTGGGCAATGACGAGAAAGGATCCTTGCATCCCCGAGGAAATTCCTAAGGATTTTATGAAGAAAAGGGAAGAAAAGAAGAAGGAACAAAGCTGAGCAGCAATCCGTGCGGATTGCCCTGAATCCGCTCGTCCTCCCCAGCACAATCCGTGCGTCTTCTGCCAAAGACGCCCGGGCAGCAGCCACCAGAAGACGGCCGTCTTCTCCCAAAGATGCCCGTGCCCAGACCCAGAATCCGCCCGTCCCGAGCCTAAGACGCACGGATTCCAGTCCAGCACAATTTCGTCTTCTTCAAGCCTCCGTGAAAGATGCCCTTCCTTCGAAAAATACCGGCGTTTCCCTGCTCAAATCTAAAAAGTATAATTACTAGTATAGCCCTTAGTTAACCCTAATGCATCCACCTAATTTCCCCTATAAATACCCCATTAGTCTAATTAGAAGAGCATGTTCTTCTTATCAATTCTTAGAGTAGTTAATATCAATCAAATCTCTCTTTAGTTTTGTAATCAACAATTAATCAAGTTTTAATACCAGTTTTATTTCCTTAATCTCTCTTTTGTTCATCCTTTATTTTGGGTAATTGAAGATTATTTGGGTTATTATTGGGAGATTGACAACCTCTCAATCAAGCATCAAGTACTTCTTTTATTCTTGCTTTATTATTGGAATCATTAGTAGGCATAATCCTCTTAATCCCTTTTTAATTATTGTTAATTACTTTTATTAATTCATCATGTTTTACTTTGTTGGTACGATTGACAACCTTGCTAGCATGATCAACATGATAATGAGTGAGTAGTCACCTAGCTAGGGTTAATGGGTAATTAGGGGAAACCAACATGGGGAATGATTCATGCTTAAATTAATATGCTTTCATGGTTTATTTGCTTGCTTGTTTTGATCTCAACTCATGCACATGTTATGTTTGATGAAATGCTAAGCCTATGAATCCTTGCATTTACTACCATCTCTTATCTTTTCAATGAGACTTGTAAGACACAAACCAACTCGAGTCTCATTAGACCATGCATGTTGTTGAGTAGGGAAGATTAAGTCGACTTGTAGGTGTTGTACAATCTAATCGATTCGGCTCCGGCACCCAAACTTTCCTAGGATTGTAAGATATAACCCAACTCAATCCATCACAACAATAATTGCTTGCATCTAATTTGAGAACATGTTTGTATGATCAATTCCCATGATTCCCCTATGACCGCATGACACCCTAGTGCTTTTTATCAATTGTTTACAATCCTTTTAATTCATCTTGCTTGTTTACTTTCATTGCTACTTAGTTTAGTGACCTTCTACATCAACCCAAATTGTGACACCCCTAAGACACCACTAGTTGCAATAGAAATCTCATCTCAATTCCCGTCCCTTGGGATCCAACCTTTACTTGCCTCTTTACTAATTGTAGAGTTGTTTGTGAAGCTATAAATTGTGTTTGATTGGATGTGTGACGACCAACTCTAGTCCCATCAAAATGGCGCCGTTGCCGGGGACGGTGTTATCTTGATTTAGATTTTCTTATATTGTTATTAGTTATGTCTTTCTTTGCCTTGGGGAAGTAAAACTCCTCAAGGTTTGTTCTAATTGTTTTCAAGTTGTTTGATATTTTGCATGTCTAGAAGGTCACAAGGTAATTTGTTACCTTTTGATCGTGAAATTGAAAGAAGTTTGACAACCAATAGAAGACTTGCTAGGAGGAATTTGAGAGGTATTGGTGAGGTTGTAGATATTCAACCAACTATTGAGTTCATCAACCCTTTTGCAAGAGAAGGTGAGGAGAACCCAACACAAAATACCACACAAAATCAACCCACAATGCCTAAGTTTTCATCACATTCCGTACCCACCGAGGAGAACCTATCCAATGGTACTCCCACACCACAACATCTAACCGGAAATTTTATTGCCAAATCCGCCTCTATCCAATTAGTCGAAAGGAGCCAATTTGGGGGGATGCCTAGTGAAGACCCTCATTCTCATATGGAAACCTTTTGTGACTATTGTGATGCGATTTCTCAAACCGGTGTAACTCAAGACCAAATTCGATGGGTCTTATTTCCTTTTTCTCTAATTGGCACCGCGAAACAATGGTTGAAGGGCCTTGATAAGGCCACTCTCGGAATTGATTCTTGGAAAAAGTTGGCTCTAGCTTTCTACAAAAAATTCTACCCACCAGAAAAGACTAACATGCTAAGAGCTCAAATTACGGGTTTTAAGCAAAGGGATGAAGAATCTTTGTATAAAGCTTGGGCGCGGTTCAAGGGAATTTGTCGCTCATGTCCTCATCATGGACTTAGCGAGTGGTTCTTGGTACAACAATTTTGGAACGGTCTATATGAAGATTCAAGGAACATTCTCAACATGGGATCAAATGGAATGTTCACCGAAGTTGATGACAATCAAACATGGAACAAAATTGAGGAAATGGCGGTCCATAACTCACAATATAGTAGACCTCGCAAGGCTACTAGAGGAGGAAAGCATGAAGTGGACTCCGTTACTAAATTGGGTGCTCAACTTAGTGCTCACATTGACACAATCAATTTGAAGTTTGAAAAAGCTATGGCTAGACTTGAAGAAGCCTAAAAATCACCAAAGCACCATGTTAATGCCATGACGGCATCTTCATCAATCCCAAGTGGGATATGTGAGAATTGTGGAACTTTGGGACATGACCAAAGTGAATGTAGAGGAACAAATGAATAAGTGAATGCTTTCCAAGCATACAAGAGTGGTACCCCTTATTCCAACTATTACAATGAAAACACCAAATTCCATCCAAATCTCTCATACAAAAGCCAAAATGTTCAAAACCCTCAAACAACATACACCCCACCTCCCATGAGAAACCAAAATCAAAGACCCTTTTACAACCAAAACCAAGGGTACCAAAATCAAAATCCATACAATCACCAAAATGACCAAGGTTTTGATGTTCAAAAAGCGGGCCTCCAAATGCAAAAGAATCAACAAGAATTTTTCACCCAAATGCAAAAAGATAGTCAAGCAAAGGAAACCACCATCAACAACATTCTAGCTCACACCAAGATGTTGGAAACCCAATTGACTCAACTAGCATCTTCAAGCTCACAAAGACTAAAGGGGCAATTACCACCTCAAAGTAATCCCCCAAGACATGAAACGGTTAGTGCCATTCACTTGAGAAGTGGTACAAGATATGAAGCACCGAAGAAGCAAGTTGAGGATGAAGTTGTGGAAGCTAGTGATAAGGAAGAAATTGTGCAAAACTCCAAGGATGGAGAACCATCAAAAGAAGAGATTTCAAAGAAAAATGAAGACAAGGTCAAGGAGAAGGAGCCCATTGTGATTAGACTTCCTTTTCCAAGTCGTCAAGCCAAGCCCAAATTTGATGACCAACTTGGAAAGTTTATGGAAATTGTGAAGAATTTGGAAGTCTCGATTCCTTTCACGGAATTAATCAATCACGTGCCGGCCTATGCAAAATACATGAAAGACATCCTCACAAAGAAGAAGTCGATCCGGAAGCTTGAGACTATCGCCTTCACTAAGGTGAGTAGTGCAATACTTCAACGGAGTTCACCTCCAAAACTCAAGGATCCGGGAAGCTTTTCAATACCGTGTACCATTGGCGACACCACGATCAACAAAGCCTTGTGTGATCTAAGAGCTAGTGTGAGTGTTATGCCGTACTCGGTGAGTAAAAGGTTGGGGATGGGAGAGCTTAAATGCACCAATATCACACTCCAAATGGCCGATAGATCGACGAAGACACCATTAGGGATATGGGAAGATGTCCCCGTACGAATTGGGAAGTTTTTCATCCCGGTGGACTTTGTCATTGTTGATATGGAAGAAGACTCCAACATTCCAATCATTCTAGGAAGACCTTTCTTACACACCGCGGGTGCGGTGATTGATGTGAAACATGGAGAGCTCACTCTAGAAGTGGGAGATGAGAGTATAACCTTTAATCTTGACAAGACTATTAGAGCTCCCCGTTTGCATGAACCGTGTTTCATGATTGATCATTATAGCCGGAAGGACGATAGGAAGAAGTCGGAACTCCAATGGAAGAAGAAAATTGAAGATGCTCCATTCAAAGAGCAAGTGAATTATGACAAAGAGAGCTTGCAATGCTCATCAAAATCAAGCAAAGAAGAAGAGGATGGCCTCATTGGCCAAGACAAGAAATTGGGAGAGTTGTCTCCATCAAATCAAGAGATTTTTAATGATTAACTTAATGAAGTTTGTGGTCTTTGGGACGACGAATTCGAAGGGATTTTTAATCCCTACATTGGTAATGCCATCGATCAAGACCGACAATAAGGGCCAAGGTCTATTGAAGAACTTTATCACGATAATGAACAAGCTTTTGATTACTTTTTCAAGGTGTTGAGCAACATCAACAACACCTTGGACATGCCCCCTTGACATCTCATCAAGAATGAGAGTTTGGTGGAGTCCTCCCTAAACCACCATTTGTAAATATTTCTAACTCCCTAACTCGCATTTCAATTCTTGTATTGCATTTTTGTTATTTTTGGATTTTTATACTTTGATCAAGATAATTGTCATGTTTGAGAGAAGTGAGGGAGGGACTAATGATTTCAATTAATGTGTAGTGCTTTAGCTTAGTGTGGGGATAGCAATTGCCTAGGCTATTCATGCCTTAGTAGTGCCCCCACAATGAAGATCACGAGATATGAAGAAGAATGAAAATGACAAGGGATATGCAAAGTACACGGATGGAACTGAATCCGGGTAAAAGGGGTCGAATCCGAGCGGATTCAAGAGAATCCGCCCGTCTTCAGGCAATCCGGGCATATTGGGCAGAAGACGCCCGTCCTTCATGAGCTAAATTTTTGAAATTTTCTGACTGACAGCAAATCTGGGCAACCTGATACAGAATCCGCCCGTCTTCAGAAAATCGCACGTCTTCTCTGAAAGACGCCCGTCTTTTTGGCTGAGGAAAACAAGAAAAATCCCTGTAAAGGAATCCGCCCGTCTTCTCTGAAAGACGCCCGTCCCGCATTTTCAAATCCGCCCGTCTTTAGGCGAGAATTTTGAAACCCAGAACAGGCAGAATCCGGGCGTCCCGAAGGAAATCCGCCCGTCTTCCCCCTGCATTTCAAATTTTTCGGGTCTTTATAAACCCCTCCCACATTCATTTATTCATTCATTCACTCAAAACACTACCAAAACCCTCAAAACCCTCATCCTCTCCATCACAAAAACAAGATTCCTCAACAACATTCACCAAAATCAAATCAAAATATCCTTTTAACAACAAATCAATCACTCCTTTTTCAATAAAAATCAAAACCAAGCACAAAATCTTCAACCTTTGAGTCGATTTTTGAATTCATAAAGGCAAAGCCTTTCACCTTTAAATCGATTTGGGTACACTATAAATTGAAGATTTTTCACTCTTTTCTTGGTTTATTCATCAAATGGCAAGAACTAAGGGAGCAACAAAAGCAACAAAGGCAAAGGCACCAAAGGCAAAGACACTTTCATCCAGACAAAATTGTCTTCAAGCAAAGAAAGCATTAGCTATGGTGGTAGCTAGCCCAAACTTGGAAGTGCAACAACAACAACCTCCCATGGGAGCAACAACATCTACTACTCCGGAAATTGCTCAACTTTCGAATTATCCGGAGGTAATTTTCATTTCCAAATCCCATAGGGACACTTTTGCCAAGTTTGCTAGTAAATCATTTCTATCCACCAAGTTTATTTGTGAAGATGCCTTAGATAAGTTGGGTGTCCTTGAGAAAACTAGAGCCTTCTTTAAAGCCATGGGGTTGGAGAAATTGTTTGAATCAAAAGAATTGACATACCCCTCCCTTACCTTAGAATTTTTGAGTTCTTTGAAAGTTAACAAGGTTGAGACTATGGAAAACATCGAGTTCCGCCTAGCTAATGTTAGTAGGCGCATCTCCTTTAAGGAAATGGGTGAAGCTTTGGGTCTTAGTGATTCACCAAGTTATTTCAAGAATGTTGGCAAGTATGACCCCGACCCTCTTTGGGAGGCGATTTCCGGAAGGAAATTTGAGAGCTTTCATTCTAGTCGTGCTTTATTAGTCCACCATCCGGGCATTAGAGTATGGCACAAGGTCATAGGAAACACCATCATTGCAAGAAAAGACACCAACCATTTCACCAAACTCGATTTTGTTCTTCTTGAGTCGGCTTTGAACATTGGAAGGGAACACACCAAGCCTTTCAACTCTCTAAGGCTTTTGGTGGATAGATGGCTAAACATTGATTGTGGGAAGCAAGGCACTACCGTTATTGTGAATGGCGGTCTAGTCACTATTCTAGCTAAATACTTTGATCCTAACTTCAACAAACATAACAAGTATGTAGTAAAGAAGGGTGGTCATCTCATTGATATTGATACTATGATGAAAAAGTACAAGTGGGTCTCTCATAACCCTCTTGACACCAAGTATGGATGGCTCACTACTGAGGCTAGATCATTTACTTTGCCTTCGAAGATTTGTCGTTTAAGCGTCCACCGGACCAATTATCTCCTTCCCCTTTCAAAAGAGGCCGAGTATATTATCCGACAACAAAAGGGTGAAATTGAAATGCCCTCCTCTTCCATTGTCACACCACCCTATCCTTTCAAGTACCAAGAGTTCAAGCCCGAAGGTGTTGAAGCAAGAAACGATTATTTGACTCTTCTTATGCAAGAGATGCACAAGCAAGCCTTCGAGGACCGGAAAGATGCTTACTTAGCTCAATATCCACCCCTCCTACACTTAGCTAGGCTAGGAATACTTGATCCTTCATGTCCTTTGCCTAGTTGGGCGGATAGAGAAGTCTTCTTTCCGAGTGCATCTAGGGGTGAGCTTCCGGGTGACAATGAGGTTGTCGGTAATGAAGAGGTTGATGATAACATTGATGAGGAAGCTAATGAAGAAGGAGAAGAGGATGATGAGCAAGGTGAAGAAGAAGGTGAAGAAGAAAGTGAAGAGGAAAGTGGTGATGAGACCACTTCTAGTGAGGAAAATGATGATAGTGATGATATGATGGAAGATTAGCAAGCTTTGGAGGCTCCTACCCTCTCGAGGTTTGTTCTACTTCTTTCTTTGTTTTAATTATTTATCTTGATCATTATTGGAGTAGTCCTAGCACCATAGAGGACTCACACCTCGGTCCCATTGAGGTGTTCTCATTTTATTGTTCCCACCTTTCAAAATCCAAAATGACAAATTAGTTTCATGCATTGCATAGTGTGTGCATGAACTACACCCATCCTTAAGACATTAGCAATAATGTCTAACTCGGTTTGGGGAAGTCAATGCATACACAACGGGAGGTAATCTAAATTATCCTCTCCGTCATAAACAAAAACCATGCATCATGTAGTATAGATTAGTGTAGCTTGCATTTAGTGTAGAAATCATGCATCATGTTTGCATAATTTCCCATCATTTTGGCCATTGAGGACAATGCCCATATTAGTGTGGGGATGGGGAATTCTAACTTAACTTTTATTCAAAAAAAAAAAAAAAAAATTGAAAAATTTCGAAAATCCATAAAAATTTGAAAATTGAAAAACCAAAAACAAGTTCATTTCCTTTGTAGTGTAGTCTTGTATATATATTGTATATATTGTGTTTGTTCTATCCTTGTTCACATTGATCGACTACGCCACATCCGAGACATGAGGATCATGAAGACCGCATGGTATGATCTTTCCAATCTCCTTTTCCTCTTTATGTTAATGACTATGTGGCTTTATTTTGATTGATGCGGTATAACAATGTGAACTTAGGACTTGCATTTAGTTTATATGTCATATTAGTTGGTAGAATCACTTGCATTAGGATGTATATAATAGTTGCATCATGGCATATAGTTGCATTTAGATAAAATGTTTTAAAAAATGCCTAATTAGGAACTTTGACAAGAGCAACTAAGCCATTACAAATACTTTTCCAACTTAAGACTTTGCCTACTAGAATGGTTGTAAAACACCCTTGATTGTGTCATACTAGTGTCTTTTGACCCATGACCCAAAGCCTAGTCATGGGTTTGCATGTGAGTCACCTATTCCAACCCCGTGATGCGATGTGGACTTGGTTAACTTGTCTAGGTGACCTTGATTGACCTTGTGGTAAGGCAACCCAAAAATACTTTCTATCAATAAGTTTGAAGTGCTCATTTCGAAATTTTTGTCATGTGGAAGTAATTTAATGCCAAGGAAACCTCAAATGTTATGAAATGTTGAAATGTTGAGAATTTTAGTTGTTTTGATGGAGGCGTACCACTTCGATGTGCTTTGGAGAGGGATCCATTGAATTGGGCCCCCACACAGTTGTGAATTCAACCGCCTAGAGACAGAGTGACTATCACCCCGAAAAGCTATTGTCTAGAGGTTAACCGGTTGCCTAATAAGCGATTGGCGAAAGCAAAGGACACTAGCCCGGAAGGTGTTGGAGTTAGTGTCCTCCACAATAGTGCGTTAACATAATAAATCTCATTAATAGAATATCATCAGATATTTAATTATTTGATCCTCGTCAGTTGATTAACGTAAATCGATAACGGTTGGCTGACTAGAGTTTGACGTTATTGTCGTGAGACGGCGGTGATCAACTGACCCCTTTCGGTCACACCTAAAGGAACGAACCCAAATTGATAACTAATTAATTGTATGAGATACAATTCATTTAGTCCCTTGATTTATAGATTAAGAGGTTAGTCGATTATTGTTAGAGAGATTTCGAGTTGCGAACTCGAGGAGCGGCAGTTATTATTTAATTATGCGATAATTAAATAATAAGTTTTGGGAAACGGGTTTTAGTTAATTAACTGTTAATTTACTAAAATTGTACTAATTGATTAATGTGATTAATATTAGTACGTAAATAATATGTGTAGTGGTACACGTATATTTACGGAGTGAATTGGACGAATTTATTATGGAAGCATTTAAACATGATACGATGTTTAAAATGAAAATTACACGGATTTGTGCGACAAATATAAAAACCAACATGGATCCGTATATGGTCATGTGGACCGTGTAAAATAAGTGTGATGGATGATTACTTACATAATCAATTTACCTTATTTTGTATACTACCATAATATAAGTCTTATACTACATTTTGCATGTGATGTAAGATAAAAATTATAAGACAAAATTGTCCACTCAAGTACTCCTCCACCCGCCACTTCCCTTCCTTCACTCCATCTATTTATTCACTTCTACACACTACCTTCTTACATATATTTCATTATGTTTTGCATGTGAAAAAACCTCTACCATCTCTCTACAATAATTCCTCTCTAGTATACTATTATTACTAAGAATAGTTAGTAATATTACTAGTATTATTTTCAAGGGTTCATATTAATAAGTTACTAGTTCTTACTTATTAATATTATTTGGGTTGTTCTTGGGTGCTACTTGGAGGAGACTTTCTAATTGAAGGTTATACAAGGAGGATCATCCACATATATTTAGCTCAAGAACAAATTAGTAAGGAGAACTAATTTGTGCCCATTTTACCTTATAATCAATGTAAGGAAATTGTTTTTCCTTATACTTTGTTTTTATGCTTTTATATTAGCATGCATGTTACATAGATCACATTAACATCAATTTATGAGATAAATTTATTTTATTAGAGAGTCTAATATGGATCTATGATCTTTCAAGTGGTATCAGAGCATAGGCTTGTAATTTGCATGTTGATTTTAAGCATTTTTATGAATTATGAGATAATTAGTAAAAACTCAAAAATTGTGTTAGAAGAGGTTTTGGCACGAAATTTTTGGGACATGCATACCTACTGATCTCAAAAGGTTTGTGGAATTTTTTGGTGATTTTTCAAGTAATTTTGCTAATTTTAATGTTTTTTTGTAGAAAACCGAGTCAAAATGTCGCATTTTAGTGAAAAATTGACTAAAATTAGTTAAATGTTGATTCGGTGCATGGCCTTTTTATGGCATTTCATGCATGTTTTCTACTGATTGTATGCAAAAGGTTGAAGGTTGGTTCGAAATTTTTGCATGTTTATTGATTTTTTGAGTAAAAAGTCGATAAAAGTCCAATTAATTAATCATAATTTCGAAATTTTTGATTCTGCCCATGATAAATTTATGTACATTTAGAAATATTATTTAAATGTCAAAAGTGATTTTGCATGTGTGTTTTCACTTTGTTTTGATGATTTATTGGTTTTAGTGGTTAAAAACCGATAAATATCGATCTTTTTCTTCACAAAATTTATCCGAAATTTTTGGGCAATTTTTATGACTTTTTGGTGTTCTTGGGAGTGTTCCAGAATACTAAAAATTTTTGTTTCAATTGTTTGGGTAATTTTTCAATTATTTTGGATTTTTACTTAAATATTATGATTTTTCCGATTTAATTAGCAAATTATCACCAAACCAAACTAATAATTTGTCATAAAATTAGTGAAGACTAATTTTGAGGTTCAAAACAGTTTGGACTATTAGTTTGGACTTAAATGAGATTTAAGAGTTAATTATTGATTTTTACATGTTAAAAATCGATTAAATCCACAAAACCGAGATGGATACCAATGAATGATAGGTAGGGCGATTTTGGCATCATATTTACAGCATTTTAAGCATATTTATTTAAGTTGAATGAATGATTGTCATTTATTTAAAGTATTTATCTTTTGTACCTAGTATGGCCTAGTTAATTTTTAATCGTTATTACCCGAAATGAATGGGAATATCGATTTGTTTGTAATTAAATACGATCTCGTATCGTCGGTTTGTAATTAATTAATAGTTTTATTCATTTTATTAATTAATGTATAATAGGAATAGCTATGTAATTCATTTGTAATAGTTATTTTACCGGCGTTTCCAAAAGACGGATTACAACGAAACGGAGTCTATTTTTGGAAGGTGTTCCAAATCCCACAAGGAAGAGCCACTTAAGGAATGAAGAGGCAAGGGACCAAGGAGTTGGTTTCCGAAATGTAATAGACTAGTTGTTTATTAACTAGGAGGCCATACTAGGATTTATTCATATGCTTACATGTTTGCTTGTTTTATTTTCGAGCATGCCAAAATCGCCATTCACATGCATTTTATTTTTCGCGGTTGTCAATTCACGTCATTTACATTCGCTGAATTAATTCACTTATAAGGAATTTATGACTAAATTGACAAGATCTCTCACATAACTAAAATTGAGATTAGCCTTACCAATTAGTAACACCTATGAATCTCTTGTTCATTAGAGCCACGCTCGCCCTAGCGGGGTGTTCTCTTTTTACCTTGGGTAAGTAGGGTGGTAAGCGGTTATCACACGCCAAAATTGGTTGGACTCAACGGGATATAAGACGGTCTTGTGTTCCGGGGCTAGTAGATAAATTTGAGGAAATTTGTCGACCAAGAGTTCTAGAGGTAGAATTAGTCAACGTGACTTACCGAATTTACGCAATTATGGGATGTTTCGCCCAAGCGATGCTCATTTTTGTTTAATATTTGGGTCTTGGAATCATTTATATAATTAAGTGGGAGGTCATTATATAAATGCTAAAACTTGCTAAACATGTTTTTACAAGTAATTTTAAAACAATGAATGTTAATTTCCCTTTTTTGTTGTAGCATTTTAATTCGCAATGGCAACTTCATCAACTCCATCGACTACTTCACTAGGCAAAGATTCATGGCTAAGGTCCGTAATGGACAAATGTATTTTAAAAGATGACGGTAGTAACTTTCTTGAATGGGAATCCAACATCAAAAGTGCCGCGTTGTCCGACAATGTGCTCACTTACTTAACCGATGCT
This sequence comes from Silene latifolia, assembly GCF_048544455.1. Lineage (NCBI taxonomy): Eukaryota > Viridiplantae > Streptophyta > Magnoliopsida > Caryophyllales > Caryophyllaceae > Silene > Silene latifolia. The sequence goes on from NC_133526.1 coordinate 164,417,986, forward strand.
CCTCCTATCGAGCCCGGTGCAAGAGCTTCATCGGCGGTGCGGACCGCCTATGATGACTATGTGAGGATGTTGAATGATATCAAGAATGTGTTGATATGGTCAATATCGCCAAAGCTCAAGCCATCATGCATTTCTTTAAATGCTTACGAGATATTCACTCGTATGATCACTATGTTTTCACAAACACCTAAAGTCCGTCAATACGATGCGGCGGCACGCTTCTTTGAAGCTAAGCTTGAGAGGGGCCAAAAGGTTGGTCCCCATGTCCTTCAAATGGTCGAATATGTTGACATCCTAGAGCGTCTAGGGTGTAAGATTCCTAAAACTCTTGTGGTGGATCGTATCCTTCACTCACTTCCCACCAAGTTTGCCCACTTTAGGGTACACTACAACATGAATGGTATGGATAAGAGTTACCATGAAATTCATGCACTCCTCACCCAAGCGGAGAGGGATATGGAGGCTAGTGGGAGTGAAAAGGGAGATGTTTTAACCATGAAGTTAAAGAACATGTCTCTTGGAGTCAAGAAAGGAAAAGGGAAACAAAAGTCCCAATTCAAGAAATCGTCAAAGAAAATTGACAAGGGAAAGGGGAAGGCCGTTGTGAATGGCAATCCCAAGGCAAAAAGTGTCAAGCTCTCCGAGGCCGAATGTTTCCATTGTAATGGGAAGGGGCATTATAGGAGGAGTTGTCCCAAATACTTGGAGGATCTCAAGGAAGGGCGTGTGACGCCTATTGGTATGATTTCCTCTCTCTATGTGATAGACGTTAATTATGCTTGTACTTCCACTTGGGTACTTGATACCGGATGTGGCTCTCACCTTTGTAACCATTTGCGGGGTATAAGGGACGTGCAAGCACTAGCAAAAGGTGATGTGGATCTCCGCATGGGCAATGGAGCTAGAGTAGCCGCCGTTGCCGTAGGGACCTATGTGCTCACTTTAGCTAGTGGTTTAGAGTTGTATTTAAATAAGTGTTATTTTGTACCAACTTTAACTAAGAACATCATCTCCATTTCCGCGTTAGACGCGGAAGGCTTTTGTTTTATGATCAAGGACAAGTGTTGTACTTTTTCTTTAAATGATGTGGTTTATGGCAAGGCCATTTCAATTGGAGGCATTTATGTTTTAAATGATGTTAATGACGTTTATCATATGGAAACCAAAAAGCTCAAAAAGGGTGATCCAAACGAATCCTACCTTTGGCATTGTCGTTTAGGCCACATAAACGAAAGACGCATTAAGAGACTTGCTTCATCAAAAGTGCTCAAACCATTTGGTTTCGAATCTTATGGTACATGCGAGTCTTGCCTTTTAGGCAAGATGACTCGTGCACCTTTTTGCGGGAAAAGGGACACGAGCTAGTGAGGTTTTGGCTCTCATACACACGGATGTGTGTGGACCATTAACCATCACCGCTAGAGGAGGTTTTCACTACTTCATTACTTTTACTGATGACTTAAGTAGATATGGGTATGTCTACTTAATGAAGAACAAAAGTGAAGCCTTTGACAAGTTCAAAGAGTTTCAAAAGGAAGTAGAGAACCAATTGGATAAAAAGATAAAGACTCTACGGTCCGACCGTGGTGGTGAGTATCTAAATATTGAATTTGATTCACACCTAAAAGATTGTGGTATAGTATCACAATGGACTCCTCCCGGCACACCGCAATTAAATGGTGTGGTCGAAAGGAGAAACCGAACTTTACTTGATATGGTTCGGTCTATGATGAGTCAAACGAGCTTCCTAGTTCATTTTGGGGTTTTGCCCTCTTGTCTGCATATTTTCACTAAATCGAAGCCCGACTAAAGCGGCCGATAAGACTCCATATGAGATATGGACAGGGAGAGTCCCTCATTTGTCATTCATGCGTATTTGGGGTTGCGAAGCGTACGTTAAGATCAAGTCGACAATAAGCTTGCACCTAGGTCGACAAATGTCTTTTTGTAGGATATCCAAGGGAAACACGTGGCTATTACTTCTACAATAAACACGAGAACAAAGTGTTTGTGGCTCGTGATCTTTGTCTTCCTAGAAATGGAATTTATTTCTAGGAGACAGAGTGGGAGAAAATTTGAGCTTGAAGAAGTTCGAGAGCCACAAACCGAGAATGAGGTAGAGGAGAACGTGGAGGAAAACATTCCCTCTTCCTCTGAAACGGTAATTATTCCTAGAAAGTCAAGTAGGATTTCTAATCCACCTGATCGATACCTTGGTAACATCGAAGAGGATGGTGTTTTGTTACTTCTTGAAAGTAATGAACCCACTACCTACAAATCAGCCATGTCTAGTCCCGACTCCTCGCTTTGGCTAGAAGCCATGCGGTCCGAAATGGATTCCATGTACGAGAACCAAGTATGGGACTTGGTGGATTTACCTGAGGGAGTGCGACCTCTTCAATGTAAATGGATATACAAAATTAAACTCGGCGTGGATAAACATGTGGATGTTTACAAAGCTAGATTGGTGGCAAAAGGTTTCACCCAAGTTCATGGTTTACACTATGACGAAACCTTCGCTCCTGTCGCTATGCTAAGGTCCATTAGGATAATCTTAGCGGTTGCCGCATTTCATGATTATGAGATTTGGCAAATGGATGTCAAAACCGCCTTTTTGAATGGGATTCTAGAAGAAGAGGTGTACATGATACAACCCGAAGGTTTTGTGGATACATCTAACCCTAAGAAGGTGTGTAAGCTCAAGAAGTCCATCTATGGTCTTAAGCAGGCATCTAGGAGTTGGAACCATCGCTTTGATCATGTCATTAAACAATACGGATTCACTAGAAGTGTGGAAGAACCGTGTTTATACATGAAGTTTAGTGGGAGTAAGGTTGTATTCCTTGTCCTATATGTGGATGACATATTGCTCATTGGGAATGACATTCCATCGCTCACTTCCGTTAAGGAGTGGCTAGGGAAACACTTCCAAATGAAGGACTTGGGAGAGGCACAACGAATCTTAGGTATCCGGATCTATAGGGATAGGTCCAAGAGGATACTAGCATTGAGTCAAGAAGCTTATATTGACAAAGTTCTTGACCGGTTCAATATGAAAGACTCCAAGAGAGGATTTCTACCTATGGGCCAAGGGATTACTTTGAGCAAGTCACGGTCTCCCTCTACCCCTAAGGAAATTGAACACATGAAGACCGTCCCTTATGCTTCCGCTGTTGGGTCTATCATGTATGCTATGATTTGCACTCGTCCCGACGTTGCGTATGCCTTGAGCATGACAAGTCGGTATCAAGCCAAGCCTGGTGAGAGTCACTGGATAGCCGTAAAGAACATCCTTAAGTACTTGAGAAGAACTAAGGATTCGTTCTTAGTGTTTGGAGGAGAAACTGAGTTGTGTGTAAGAGGTTACACGGACGCAAGTTTCCAAACTGATCGGGATGACATGAAATCCCAATCCGGCTACGTGTTTATGCTAAATGGAGGAGCTGTTTGTTGGAAGAGCTTCAAGCAAAGTGTTACTGCGGATTCTACAACGAGGCCGAGTACCTTGCGGCGTCGAGGCTGCGAAGGAAGGAAGTCGTTTGGATTAGGCAATTCATGGAGGGGCTAGGAGTAGTCCATTCTCAAAAGATCCTATCACTCTATATTGTGATAACAATGGAGCTATTTTTCAAGCCAAAGAGCCTAAGTCTAGTAACAAATCTAGACACATTGAAAGGAAATACCATGTAATTAGAGATTATGTGGAAAGGAAGGAAATTGACATTTGTAAGGTTGGGACAGATGACAACATTGCTGATCCTTTAACCAAGCCTTTATCAAAGGCCAAGCATGATGGTCATGTCGTCTCTATGGGATTGAGACGAGTACCAGATTTTCTTTAGATTATGGATATGTAATAATTGGATAGTGTATCTTTTATTATATATAGGATAATCACATTCATTGTTTTCGTATTCATTCTTTTATGAATTTTTATTTAGTGTGACTAAATTTTAATACCTTGTTTATCTGAATAAGTTGTGGAGACAATGTTGAACACTATTCAAGTGAATAAGATGAACATTGTATTTTGTCCCTAGTCACTTAATGAGGTGACGTCTCGGAGTGACTAGATTGTGAGTCGATTGATGGTTGTTCAACACCATAAGGTCATATATGATGACTGGTCGATTACATAGGCGGAGTGTGTGACACTTTGCCGGACAGTGACCATTTAGAGAGTCCCTAAGTTCTATTATAGACGCCTGGTCGTGGCGGGGATCTCTAAGATGTTCTAATGAGTCGATTCTTTTGACTGGAGACTATTATCGAGCGGTGCGGTTTCAGAGTGACTTTGGTTTTTGTCCTAGGTCGTGCCGTGAAAGGAGGCCAAAAGGGCATTTACTAGGTCATGGTGAGTCAGATTGTGCAATAGGATAGATAGGCCGGGCATACAGAATTGTCCACCCACGTTGGGTAACTATATCTCAAGGCCACTCGAGGAGTTAATGACTACAAATGCGTGGCCACGCTCGGAAGTAATCTGTGAGAGATTTTTCCGGTCAGGTAGTCACACTCCCGATCGAGAAAACCACTCGCGATGTGTTCATGTGCAAGTGCGACCTGTAAGACACCTTGCATTGAGTGGGAGATTAAAACGGACAAGAGAATTGGTAGCGCACACCTTGTGTCGGACAAGTGGGAGATTGTTGGAGTTAGTGTCCTCCACAATAGTGCGTTAACATAATAAATCTCATTAATAGAATATCATCGATATTTAATTATTTGATCCTCGTCGTTGATTAACGTAAATCGATAACGGTTGGTGACTAGAGTTTGACGTTATTGTCGTGAGAGACGGCGGTGATCAATCGACCCCTTTCGGTCACACCTAAAGGAACGAACCCAAATTGATAACTAATTAATTGTATGAGATACAATTCATTTAGTCCCTTGATTTATAGATTAAGAGGTTAGTCGATTATTGTTAGAGAGATTTCGAGTTGCGAACTCGAGGAGCGGCAGTTATTATTTAATTATGCGATAATTAAATAATAAGTTTTGGGAAACGGGTTTTAGTTAATTAACTGTTAATTTACTAAAATTGTACTAATTGATTAATGTGATTAATATTAGTACGTAAATAATATGTGTAGTGGTACACGTATATTTACGGAGTGAATTGGACGAATTTATTATGGAAGCATTTAAACATGATACGATGTTTAAAATGAAAATTACACGGATTTGTGCGACAAATATAAAAACCAACATGGATCCGTATATGGTCATGTGGACCGTGTAAAATAAGTGTGATGGATGATTACTTACATAATCAATTTACCTTATTTTGTATACTACCATAATATAAGTCTTATACTACATTTTGCATGTGATGTAAGATAAAAATTATAAGACAAAATTGTCCACTCAAGTACTCCTCCACCCGCCACTTCCTTCCTCCTTCACTCCATCTATTTATTCACTTCTACACACTACCTTCTTACATATATTTCATTATGTTTTGCATGTGAAAAAACCTCTACCATCTCTCTACAATAATTCCTCTCTAGTATACTATTATTACTAAGAATAGTTAGTAATATTACTAGTATTATTTTCAAGGGTTCATATTAATAAGTTACTAGTTCTTACTTATTAATATTATTTGGGTTGTTCTTGGGTGCTACTTGGAGGAGACTTTCTAATTGAAGGTTATACAAGGAGGATCATCCACATATATTTAGCTCAAGAACAAATTAGTAAGGAGAACTAATTTGTGCCCATTTTACCTTATAATCAATGTAAGGAAATTGTTTTTCCTTATACTTTGTTTTTATGCTTTTATATTAGCATGCATGTTACATAGATCACATTAACATCAATTTATGAGATAAATTTATTTTATTAGAGAGTCTAATATGGATCTATGATCTTTCAGAAGGGACAAACCCCATCTGAAATTTTTGAAATGTGAAAGTTGAATGAGGTCAATTTTTGAATACTAGTCATATCCACCCTTTGTTTATAACGATTTGAGCATTTCATTCCCAAAAAGCCTTTTTGTCAAGCCACTTTGTCGAGCTTGGGACGATCCATGACCTTTACTTTTGTAGAGAATTCGAGACTTGTCATGTCATATGCTACTAGCATCATAGGGATCATCATTCCACCACCATCCGATCGCCCTTGACGAAAGCATTTGGAAATTGAGGACGAAAGTAGTCTAGTTTAACACCGTTTGGAGGTGATTTAGTGCCATCCTCTTAGCCTTAGTAATTTGTTGAACTAGTATTTGTGAAGGATTATATGCTCTTAAATTTGTTCCTCTTTAGTGCCTCCGCCACTTGATGAGGAAGTGGCTATTCCTTTTGTAGATGCATCCATTATTTGATTTTGTGTGCTTAATGTTTGGATGTGTCGCCATTTTGGCAAGACCCACCTTGCCTTGCAAGAAGGCATCCTACCTCATGGTTGTCTTGTTGTGAGTTGAAGGGGCGGAGTGAGACCCGCTTATTGTCTCATATCGGCTATGTTATTAGGATAGTTTAAATAATGGTCCTAGTCTTTGTCACCTCTTTACTCGGGACGAGCAAAGGTTCGGTTTGGGGATATTTGATGTGACCATAATTAGCGCATATTTAGCCCCCGAATTAGCCTTGTTCCCATGCTTTGTAGTGCATATTTGGGTCATTTATTGTCTTTGGTTCTTTGTTTTGCATATTCTTTGAGATTTTGATCCCTTGGTAGGAAAGGAGTAAGAATCTTGCATTTTCATGGCAAAACGAGACTAAATTGATTGAATTCAATGACCAAGCATCAAGGAGAGACAAGATTAGAAGGCCTTTGTACATATTATAGTAGTTGGGCAATGACGAGAAAGGATCCTTGCATCCCCGAGGAAATCCCCAAGGATTTTATGAAGAAAAGGGAAGAAAAGAAGAAGGAACAAAGCTGAGCAGCAATCCGTGCGAATTGCCCTGAATCCGCCCGTCCTCCACAGCACAATCCGTGCGTCTTCTGCCAAAGACGCCCGGGCAGCAGCCACCAGAAGACGGCCGTCTTCTCCCAAAGACGCCCGTGCCCAGACCCAGAATCCGCCCGTCCCGAGCCTAAGACGCACGGATTCCAGTCCAGCACAATTTCGTCTTCTTCAAGCCTCCGTGAAAGATGCCCTTCCTTCGAAAAATACCGGCGTTTCCCTGCTCAAATCTAAAAAGTGTAATTACTAGTTTAGCCCTTAGTTAACCCTAATGCATCCACCTAATTTCCCCTATAAATACCCCATTAGTCTAATTAGAAGAGCATGTTCTTCTTATCAATTCTTAGAGTAGTTAATATCAATCAAATCTCTCTTTAGTTTTGTAATCAACAATTAATCAAGTTTTAATACAAGTTTTATTTCCTTAATCTCTCTTTTGTTCATCCTTTATTTTGGGTAATTGAAGATTATTTGGGTTATTATTGTGCGATTGACAACCTCTCAATCAAGCATCAAGTACTTCTTTTATTCTTGCTTTATTATTGGAATCATTAGTAGGTATAATCCTCTTACTCCCTTTATAATTATTGTTAATTACTTTCATTTATTCATCATGTGTTTACTTTGTTGGTATGATTGACAACCTTGCTAGCATGATCAACATGATAATGAGTGAGTAGTCACCTAGCTAGGGTTAATGGGTAATTAGGGGAAACCAACATGGGGAATGATTCATGCTTAAATTAATATGCTTTCATGGTTTATTTGCTTGCTTGTTTTGATCTCAACTCATGCACATGTTATGTTTGATGAAATGCTAAGCCTATGAATCTGATGTGACCATAATTAGCGCACATTTAGTCCCCTAATTGAGCCTATTTTGCATACTATTATAACATTCTATGGCCATTTTATCCGTCAAAACCTTCCTATTTGCTTTTCTATCGCATTTCATATGTTTTGTAGAAAAGGAGATAATAAGGCGGAAATTCCCGTCTTTTCATACACATTTGGAAGCTTATTGACGATAATGGATGGACTAGTATGAAGAGGAAGCAAGGACTAAAGACCAATCTCGCAAGAATAAAATGGAAATGAGCAAAAAGGGAAGAAAAGAAGAAGTACCACGGCTGAAGAACAATCCGAGCGGATTGTCCCAGAATCCGCCCGTCTCCACTAAACAATCCGAGCGTCCTGCTCAGAATCCGCTCGGATTGCCTCACTAGAATCCGTCCGGATTCCCCTAAATCCGCTCGGATTCCTTTGCCAGATTCCGTCCGTCCCGACTCCAATACGCACGGATTTCTTCACAGCATAGTTTCGTCTTCTTCAAGCTACGAAAAGAGAAGCCCTTCTCTCAGAAAATACCGGAGTCTCCTTGCTCAACTTAAAAAGTGTAATTACTAGTTTAGCCCTTAGTTAACCTAATGCATCCCACCTAATTTCCACTATAAATACCCCATCTTTGTAATTAATCAAAAGTGTGGGTTTTTGGGTAGAAAATCCTTCTTTAGATTAGATTAGGAGTAGATTAGAATAGATTCCTCTTTAATCTTTCCACAAATTACACATTAATCTCTCCTTAATTATTGTTCAAGTTTATTATTCAAGTTTATTATTGGGTAATTGAAGATTATTGGGTTATTATTGGAGGATTGACAACCCTTCCAATCAATCATCAAGTTTCTTCTTTTATTCTTGCATTATTATTTGGAATCTCCATAGGTATAACTCTCTTAATCCTTGTTTTAATTATTGTTAATCTTTCTTACTTGTTCATCATGTTTTACCTTGTTAATATGATTGACAACCTTGTTAGCATGTTAAACTTGATAATGAGTGAGTAGTTCCTTTAGCTAGGATTAGTGGGTAATTAGGGGAAATCAACATGGGATTGATTCATGCTTAATCTAATGTGTTTTCATAATCAAATTGCTTGCTTGTTGTGATGTCAACTTTATGCACATGTTATGTTTGATGAAATGCTAAGCCTATGAATCCTTGCATTTTTACCATCTCTTATCTTTTCAATGAGACGTGTAAGACATAACCCAACTCGAGTCTTGTTAGACCATGCATAGAAGTTGATTAGGAGGAAAGTAAGTCGACTTGTAGGTGTTGTAAAATCTAATCGATTCGGCTCCGGGACCCAACTCTTCCTAAGAACCGTAAGATATAACCCAACTCGGTTCCTCCACAACATTAATTGCTTGCAACTTTATGAACATGTTTGTATGATCAACACCATGAATCCCCCATGACCCCATGATATCCTAGCACTTTTAATCATTTGTTTACATCTTTCCTTTTATTGTTTGCTTTACTTTATTGTTTGCATTAGTCTAGACACAACTACAAACCCAACCAAATTGTGACACTAGCATAAATTGAGATAGATAGACTTAGAACCCAAAGCACACCGTCCCATGGATCGACCTCGACTTACCGCTAACTAGTTGTTTGTTGAGTATTATAAATGTGTTTGATTGAGAGCCCCAACGACACTCTGCATCAAAATGGCGCCGTTGCCGGGGATGGTGCTATGTGATTAAGTTCTTACTTGTTTGTCTATTTTGATTTTGCTTTCACCTTGAGGAATTTGTTCCTCAAGGGTTGTTCTTACCATTTTTGTGTAGTTTCCATGTTGTAGTTGTTTCTTTGTCTTAACTATGATGACCCAAGACTTGGTACGTGGAGTATGTGGTGGATCTTTTGAGTATGACTATGGGTATGGGGAGTTTGAGGAGCAAGTCAACACAAACCTACCTTATTATTTGTACAACGAAAATCCTAACCACAACCCCAATTTTTCCCACCAAAATCACCACACCCAATATCAACAACAACCACCCACCCAATACCCATTTCACAATCAACTTCAATTGCCACAATACAACCACTTTCACACCTACCCACAACAAGAAGATGAACCCATTGAAAATGTGATTCTCCAAATGATGGGAGATCAACAAAACTTCTTCAAACAAATGCTAGAAGAGAGCCAAAAACAAGATAATGTTCTTAAAGGCATTGTTATCCAAAGAGAGGAGTTGGAGATTCAAATTGCCCAAATGAGAGAATCCCAAGAAACCACCCCCCACCACTCCTTGGACATTGACCATGAATGTGAGTTTGAAGGAGTTACCTTTGATGAGAAGTGGGAAGAGCCAACCTCTTTGGGCTCTTGTGAGTATGAAAGTGTGGTATTTGATGATGAAGACATGAGGTTGAGTAAGCCAAATACTCTTAGCCTTTGTGAGTATGAGGGTGTGACTTTTGATGTGAACATTGAGGTTTTTGAGGAAGAACTAATGAAGAAGAATGAAGCCCCCATTTATGATTCTTATGGAGATAGCGATGATGACGTACCTATGGATGAAGCTTATGCGGGATATGTGTCTTGCAATGAAGAAGAGGAATGGAGTTGTGAGATTGCCTTACTTGAGGAGCCCATCCTTGAGAAGTTTGAGGTATGCTTCCATGAAGAAGATGAATTCCTTTTCCCCATTTCTCATGAAGACTACTTGGCCCCTACCATGGAGCCAATGATTGTTGGAGAGGATATGGTGGACCTTCTTCAAAAGGTCAAGGCATCATACAAAAGCTACTTGGTGGCAAAGCTCAAAGAGAAACTTGCACGTGAAGCTACTTGTGGGAATTTGGCATCCACAATGTCAACATCTAAGGAACTTGATCATCAAAGCCATGACAATTCTCCTTCCACCTTGGAAGGATTGAAAAATCAAAATGCTATCACCGTCACCGAAATTGAAGGAGAAGGTGGTGAGTCGAAGTCTCCAAACGAAAATGATCCATACTTCATTCCTAATGTTGACAAGAATCATGGGGTTACTTATTGGAAGTGTTTCAAAGGCTCAAATGCCAAGGGCAAAGTGAAGAAGAGAATAAGTGACAAGCTCCCTTGGCCAAGCTTCATCTTGAATTGGAACAAACCGTATTTATGCTTATTTGAGGATTGTGCCCAAGCATTTGACCGGTTATTGAGAGCATTGAGCAACATGGACAAGATCTATAACCATGGCAACAAGTAATGAGTTTGGTGGAGTCCTCCCTCAAACCACCATTTGTAAGATATTCTTTCCTTTAACTTTGCATTACATTTACAATTGCATACATGTACATTTAGCTTACATTTGTATTATATTTCATATTGCATTTACATTAGTTAGTTCATATAGTATAGTTGCATTGTAATATATCTCACATGATTCATGTAGATAGTTGCATATAGATTAGAATCCATGCATAGTTACTAATGACTAAACCTATTCATTTCTACATTAGAAATAGTGTTTAAATCGGTTTGGGGAGGTTTGATCATAAGTGACCATAGTTTAAAGCATGCATCATATAATATAGTTTAGATTGCATTCATTTGTTATATATGTCATATAGAATTACATTTAGTTAGAGCATGCATTCATTCATATCATATCATTGCATTTGTACTTTATTTCAAAAAAATCAAAAATCCAAAAACATGTATTTCCTTTTTATTCCTACTCCTACATGTACATTGAGGACAATGTCCAAAATAAAGTGGGGGATGGGAATTTATATTCCAAAATGCATAAAAATTGAAAAATTTCGAAAAATCCCAAAAATATGACTTTTAATTTCATAAAAAGAAAAACCATAAAAATTTGAAAAATTGAAAAATCCAAAAACATGTTCATTTCCTTTGTAGTGTAGACTTGTATATATTGTTTTGTATATATGGTGTTTGTTCATCCTTTTTCACATTGATTGACTACGCCACATCCGAGACATGAGGATATTGAAGACCGCATGGTATGATCTTTCCAATCTCCTTTTTCCTCTTTATGTTAATGACTATGTGGCTTTATTTTGATTGATGCGGTAAAAACAATGTGAATTTAGGATTGCATTTAGTTTATATGTCATACTAGTTGGTAGAATCATTTGCATTAGGATGTTTATATGTTAGTTGCATCATGGCATGTAGTTTGCATGTTAGAAAAATTTTGCGAAACCGTCTATTTGGGAAGCTTGACAAGTGTATATAGGCCCTAGTAGATGCTTTTTATTCTTAAGACTTTGCTTGTTAGAATGCTTGTAAAACACCCTAGGATGTGTCATGCTAGTATCCTTTGACCCATGGATTAAGGCCTAGTCAAGAGTACCTTGTGGTGTGATAACTCCTTGGCTACCGTTTATTCCAAGGTGACCCTTGAAACCATGCATCCATCCATCCATCATCCATGTTCTACCATATTTTTGTCATCAAAGGGAATGGGCACAAAAAGAAATCAATTTGAGTTCAATGAAATGAAAAGTGAAAGAAAGTTTACAAATTGCATCAAATGAAAAGAGGAGCAAAAATAGACTCCTAAAGCTTCAAATACAAGGCACCCTCGTTACTAATTGGGGTGACATTGAAAATGTTCAAAAAGAAATGCAGAAAGTTGTCAAGTGTTGAAATGCCAAAAATCAAAAAGAAATGGCAAAGAAAGTGTTCTCAAATGTCAAATGCCACAAGAAATTGGGGGGAAAAACAAAAACAAAAGCAAACTCCCAAAGTGAAACTCAAATATCTATTGATCCCTTTATCCATCGTATCCATTTTTGTGCATGGTAGAGAGGGGGCGACCCTTCTTCTTGTCTAGGCAAGAGGGGGAATTCCGCGATCCTCCAGTGTTTCTAACACCATAGGGAGTCTACTCTTGACAAAAGCATTTAACGATTGAGGACAAAGGTACCCTAGCTTGACACATTTTGGAGGTGATTTATTGGTATCCTTCTAGGCTTAGTAGTTTGAACAAATTGCATCTATGAAGGATTGTGTACCCTTGAATTGCTTCCCTTGTAGGTAATTTCCGCCACTTAGATGAGGAAAGTGGCTATTCTTTTGTAGATGCATCCATTACTTGATTTTGTGTGCTTAATGATTGGATGTGTCGCCATTTTGGCAAGACCCACCTTGCCTTGCAAGAAGGCATCCTACCTCATGGTTGTCTTGTTGTGAGTTGAAGGGGCGGAGTGAGACCCGCTAATTGTCTCATATCGGTTATGTTATTAGGTTAGTTTAAATAAAGGTCTAGTTTTAGTCACCTCTTTACTCGGGACGAGTAAAGGTTCGGTTTGGGGATATTTGATGTGACCATAATTAGCGCACATTTAGTCCCCTAATTGAGCCTATTTTGCATACTATTATAACATTCTATGGCCATTTTATCCGTCAAAACCTTCCTATTTGCTTTTCTATCGCATTTCATATGTTTTGTAGAAAAGGAGATAATAAGGCGGAAATTCCCGTCTTTTCATACACATTTGGAAGCTTATTGACGATAATGGATGGACTAGTATGAAGAGGAAGCAAGGACTAAAGACCAATCTCGCAAGAATAAAATGGAAATGAGCAAAAAGGGAAGAAAAGAAGAAGAACCACGGCTGAAGAACAATCCGAGCGGATTGTCCCAGAATCCGCCCGTCTCCACTAAACAATCCGAGCGTCCTGCTCAGAATCCGCTCGGATTGCCTCACTAGAATCCGTCCGGATTCCCCTAAATCCGCTCGGATTCCTTTCCCAGATTCCGTCCGTCCCGACTCCAATACGCACGGATTTCTTCACAGCATAGTTTCGTCTTCTTCAAGTTACGAAAAGAGAAGCCCTTCTCTCAGAAAATACCGGAGTCTCCTTGCTCAACTTAAAAAGTGTAATTACTAGTTTAGCCCTTAGTTAACCTAATGCATCCCACCTAATTTCCACTATAAATACCCCATCTTTGTAATTAATCAAAAGTGTGGGTTTTTGGGTAGAAAATCCTTCTTTAGATTAGATTAGGAGTAGATTAGAATAGATTCCTCTTTAATCTTTCCACAAATTACACATTAATCTCTCCTTAATTATTGTTCAAGTTTATTATTCAAGTTTATTATTGGGTAATTGAAGATTATTGGGTTATTATTGGAGGATTGACAACCCTTCCAATCAATCATCAAGTTTCTTCTTTTATTCTTGCATTATTATTTGGAATCTCCATATGTATAACTCTCTTAATCCTTGTTTTAATTATTGTTAATCTTTCTTACTTGTTCATCATGTTTTACCTTGTTAATATGATTGACAACCTTGTTAGCATGTTAAACTTGATAATGAGTGAGTAGTTCCTTTAGCTAGGATTAGTGGGTAATTAGGGAAAATCAACATGGGATTGATTCATGCTTAATCTAATGTGTTTTCATAATCAAATTGCTTGCTTGTTGTGATGTCAACTTTATGCACATGTTATGTTTGATGAAATGCTAAGCCTATGAATCCTTGCATTTTTACCATCTCTTATCTTTTCAATGAGACTTGTAAGACATAACCCAACTCGAGTCTTGTTAGACCATGCATAGAAGTTGATTAGGAGGAAAGTAAGTCGACTTGTAGGTGTTGTACAATCTAATCGATTCGGCTCCGGGACCCAACTCTTCCTAAGAACCGTAAGATATAACCCAACTCGGTTCCTCCACAACATTAATTGCTTGCAACTTTATGAACATGTTTGTATGATCAACACCATGAATCCCCCATGACCCCATGATATCCTAGCACTTTTAATCATTTGTTTACATCTTTCCTTTTATTGTTTGCTTTACTTTATTGTTTGCATTAGTCTAGACACAACTACAAACCCAACCAAATTGTGACACTAGCATAAATTGAGATAGATAGACTTAGAACCCAAAGCACACCGTCCCATGGATCGACCTCGACTTACCGCTAACTAGTTGTTTGTTGAGTATTATAAATGTGTTTGATTGAGAGCCCCAACGACACTCTGCATCAGAATCCTTGCATTTACTACCATCTCTTATCTTTTCAATGAGACTTGTAAGACATAAACCAACTCGAGTCTCATTAGACCATGCATGTTGTTGAGTAGGGAAGATTAAGTCGACTTGTGAGTGTTGTACATGAAGGAAATGTAGATCTATATACATACTAACATACTCATATATGTTTAAATTTAATTTGTCATAAAATTAAATATGGATTTTATGCATGCAAACAAAAGAGCAAAATAGAGGAAAAATCATGTTCTTACATTGGATGTTTCGGTTTTATGGGCACAAAAGAAATCTCCTTTTCTTTTGTTCTTGAGCTTTCCTTTAATGGAAGAACCAAGATCCAAGTGTAGGATCTCTCCTTAGGATTTATACCCAAAGCTTACCCTTAATTAAATTAATATTATATGAACTAGTACAATATTAATTTGAAGAAAAATTGACCCAAAATATTATGTAACACTTGAATATTTCGGTTTATATGAGAGGAAGATGGGAGCTTTTTATCTCTCTAAAACTCTTATTTTAGATAAGTTGTTGAATGAATAATACACTAACTAAAAAGAATGTAGTGTATGTCAAAAATATAAGGCAAAAAACCTTTGCCTTTCTTAGTGGAAAACCGGGTGGGAGGAGGTATTAAGGGGAGCCAATGCATGCACATATTTGTCTTCACAATGTGTATTAGGGTTGCATGGCTAGGAATGTAGGTAATCATTGTGTTTCCATTATCTTAATCAAACACAATATTAGCTTAATCACCCCTTAATTTCGGTACACTTGATAATATGGGATCCATATTATTTTTGTCAATTTGTCAATATGTAACATGTCACATGTAGCATAAATTTGTTGTGTATTTTTAACATATTAAAAATCAACGTATTATTAAAATACGTCACATACAAAATTGACTTAGTAATTTCATAATTACTTGTACCAAAATATTTTTCCATTTATAAATCACAACTGATTGTATTTATAATAATTCATTCAATTTTCGATTGTTTCTTTAAACAATAATTTCATCCGAGTAATGATACAATTCAATTACTCAGACCGTATCTCATTTAATCACATTTCAATATGATACGTAAATTTTACTTCCAAAATCGTCCGTCAATTTTCAAATAATTTAATCAACTCGTAACGTTATACGATTAATTAAATAATCAATTAAAAGTGTTGCCCTATAGGTATGACCAATTCTCATATGACCGATATATGTTGACCAGTTGACAGTAACAATATTACTTCCCAATTGTATTCTTTATAATGAGATTTAAACATGGGATCATCATGATCAACAGTCGTGATCGCATTATTGTCGGAGGACACATATTCCAACAATCTCCCACTTGTCCTCGACAAGTGTGCGTCACCAATTCTCTTGTCCTATTACTATATCCCACTCAATGCAAGGTGTCTTTTAGGTCGTACTTGCAAGTGATCATATCGAGAGTGGTTTCCTCGATCAGGAGAATAACTGATTGACCGGACTTATCTATCATAGATACTTTCCGAGCGTGGCCACGCATTTCCAGTTCATTACTCCTCGAGTGGCCCTGAGATATTGTTATAACCCTGACTAGGGGTGGATAATTCCTATCGCACTCATTCCCTTCGACTAGCCACAGCCATCATAACCCAAAATATGCCCATTTGACCCCATTTACGAAGGTCGTAGTAACACAAATCAAAGTTAATCTGAAACTGTGCCATCTTAGGCGAATAGTCTTTAGTCAAAAGAATCGACTCATTTAAATACTATAGTAGCTCTTGCCACGACCAGGCTATATAAATTACCAGAACTCTATAAGCGGTCATTAGGCCCGACAAAATGTTCCTAACAGTCTGCCTATGTGATCGACTAGTCATCTCACATGACTCTATGGCACTTGAACTTGCCATCAATCGCATCACACTCTAGTCACTTCGAGACGTCACCTCATACAAGTAACTATGGGCAAATACAATGTTAATCCATGTTCACTTTGACGGGGTTCAATTGTCTCCACAACCCGTTTGGATATAACAATGTACAAGGTGAGTTAATAATAACTCAAACGACAAACGTCGACATCACACTCGGGTAGTCAATATCATATTACAACCTTGTGATGTATATCGTAAGTGTAAACACTTATTGATTGCAATAGAAGTTTAACATGCCATGTGTCCATGTGTTCAAACTTCTTACGCTTGCATTTTCCTGTACATTCATGTTCTCTCTCATAGCATGAATCTTACCAAGTACACATCAAGGTTCCCGACCTTGGTTTCGGTTCTTTAACTTGAAAGAACTTCCTTATCGATCATTACATAACGAACGAATTTGTGATGAATGATATAACTTGTACTGATCAAGTACTCCATCCACACCCGATGCACTAGGTATATGTTTTGTAGAATCTTGCAACAATTTGTCAAGATGATTAGTTTAGCACTTCTCACAAGTTCTAGCATATTAGGAAAGATTAGTTTTTGAGTAACTTCTTACTCAACTAAGCATCTTTCCAAACTTCTTATTTCTCCTTTTTGACTTGAAAAGGTTTAGGATTCTCATAAATCCTTATATGTGTTCGGATTTTCTATAATATGTGCAACCTCTTGACACACAATAGGACATTCCGTCAAACACAGAAATCGCTCATCGGATTCTATTCGAGAATTCATGACGTTTCTATTATGGCTTACCAATCAATCATCATGCTCTTATGCATATGATTCATAATTGGACATGTACATGATTATTCTAATGGCGGAAACATTAGTTACTAATAATCATGAGATCAACCGTTCATAGGTTCAATGAACGACCATGACTGCTAATGGCAATTCCATTTTCATTTACATGAATAACCTATGTGAATGTTGATACGATGTGTATCTCTTAATACTAATCCAACATCCCTTGATGTAATTGGATTCATCATAGTCCATTTTCATCCAGAATTGAAAACTCAAAAGCTTCTTAATGAAAGAAGGTATTAGCTCGTCATTCTTTAATGAGTGATGAGTTGTAAACATTCAAAGGATGATAGCTCCCACTAAATTCCATGTCTTCACATGAGAATTTCCTAACTCCCACTCAATTCTACACATTTCGAAATTGACTTCTCAATCGAAATTTATCAAGAATTGAAATATATAAATTGCATTGCCAAGTTATTAGGATAAGACCATATATGTTCCCATCATATCCTTTCAAAATACCTATTTTGAAGTGGTCTCATCTTAACCTTACGGAAAGAGATTTTAAATCTCCAATACACTCATGTCATAATGATGTGTAGCAATGTCATTATTCGAATATAAATAATATCTAGAACACGTCCTTCGAAATACCCTTTCGGAAGGAGGTTTAACCATTTCATATTGAGGTTAAGCAATGACATTTGCGTGGTTAAAACTTGGCCATTGAAGATATCGGTATATCAATCTTTGCAACTTGATCATAACTAGTATGTAACTTTGATTCATTTAGGCTCTTAAGTAAATCTCAAGGTTGAAACTATAGGTCAAAATTTATCATATAGAACTTAGTCAAAAACTTGTTAAGACTTTACATTAGTCATTTTTCTTCCAAAACATTCTTTTGGTCTCCTCGTGTAGTTATCTTGAGAATATACTCTTATGATTACTTCACTTGGTCTCTTTAGTCATATAGAACTAACTTGAGACCATAGATCTCATCTATTCGGTATACTATGTAAATAGATATACCTTCATTCAAATCATTCTCACTTGCGTAGATCTTCATTTACACAAGTACACAATTTTATCTTGCCTTGTGTGTTGTTGTGTCCTCATTTTTCTCCCACTCTATCTTTAGAATAACTACACTATAGATTCAAAGATAGCATACGAGACACAAATGATGATGTTGAAGTATAAGGAGAACTATCTCATAGATAGACTAATAGTTATTGATTTCATATGTGTACTTGGTGATTGACATTCCTTTAAGAGAGTTCATAGACTCAAAATCACTTTATAAATGATCATACACAAGCCTTAAGCATGTGGACATATAATGAAACCCGTCATTATATTTGTCTATTAGATCACTTTAAGTGAATAATCTTATGTTTCTAAGAGCAAGCATTTAAAGATGAATTTTAGAACATAAAAGGATAAATGATAAAACGGGTGACTTGGGTTGCAAACCAAGTCACCATTATCCAAAATACAAACCATTATCCAAAATACCTTTCCATGTCGAACACGGAAACTCAAGGTTCTAAAATCCAAAACATAATTTAAAATAAGACAATGAAAAGCAAAGCTCCATAAAAGCTATCCCTAGCTTCTCGATGGTTTCTCATGCTTGCTTTTCCTTTCCCTTGTCTTTGCTTGGTGGAGGCCCTATTTACAATAAAAAGGGAGATACATTATCACAACTTTGCATCATAATACCATAGTTGAATTAGAAACATAAAAGAAGGATAGTCATTTACCTACTGGAGTGATCTTTCCAGCTTTGATATCACCAAGGTATTTGGAACAATTTCTTTTCCAATGTCCCATACCATTACAATAATGGCATTTATCAAGAGGACCCTTCTTGATTTTCGAAGTGCTAGCTTCACAAGTCTTAGCTTTGGTGAATGTGGGAGCTTGTTTCTTGCCCTTTCTCCCATTCTTCTTGAACTTCCCCTTACTCTTAGTGCTTATGTTAAGCACATCCTTGGGAGGGTTCACGTTTAACCCCATGTCCCTCTCGGCTTGCACAAGTAACTTATGCAATTCTTCGAGAGACACATCCTTGTCTTCATGTTAAAAT
Source organism: Silene latifolia (assembly GCF_048544455.1). Taxonomy (NCBI): domain Eukaryota; kingdom Viridiplantae; phylum Streptophyta; class Magnoliopsida; order Caryophyllales; family Caryophyllaceae; genus Silene; species Silene latifolia. The sequence continues at coordinate 164,437,509 of NC_133526.1, forward strand.
TCAGCCGGAATTGCACATATGCCTTGACTTTGGACAAGGAGTGTAGAATCCTATCTACGATGAGTCTTTGGGGATTTCAACCTTTTGAATTTTCAAGGTCTCGACAAGCTCCATAAGTTTGAGCACATGAGGGCTAACCTTTTGGCCCTCTTTGAAGTCGAGATCAAAGAATGCCGCGGCCGCCTCATATTGGACGATCCGCGGAGTTTGTGACAACATGGTCACAAGTTTGGAGTAAATCTCATTAGCATTGCCCATTTTAAAGGCTCTCCTTTGGAAGTCCGCCTCCATCGCAAATATCAAGACATTTTTCATTGCGGCGGACTCCTTTTGGTAAGCCTCATATGCTTCCCTAGTGGCGGCGGTCGACCTAGTAGTAGGTTCGGGTGGAGAGGCCTCGGTAAGGTAACGAAGCTTGTCGTCACCTTCGGCGGCTAATTTGAGTTGGGCATCCCAATCGGAGAAATTTGACCCATTCTTTTCAAGTTTACATCGATCCATGAAGGATCGGAGCCAAGACGAACTAGCGAGAGGCGTGGCATTAGGGGTTGGTGTTGCCATTTGTTATGAGAAAAGAGAAG